>NC_051312.1:976038-1114677 GCF_015220235.1 Choloepus didactylus
CTGAGAGTGGGGAGCGCCTGTCCCCCTTTCCAGCACAGCACCCCACCTGCCTCTGTCCTGTTCAGGCCTCAGGCTGCCCCCATCCCACTGGATCTGGGGGGTGGAGAACAGGTGGCTGGGCCTGATCCGCCCCCACGGCTCCCCCCACCGTCCCGAGCCCCCAGGTCACGGCCCCCGTGAGGGGAGTGGGGGCAGTGGGACCCTGGTTGGGGTTTGGAGCTACTTTCCACCCCAGGGCAGACCCCAGGATGGGCACCTGCCTGCTACCCCCCTCCCATCCGCCCCAGGGCTGGGGGGAAACCCCGAACTTGAGGGGGGTGAAACACTGAGGGCCGGGTGGGGGCTTGGGGTGCTGTCCCTGGGCTTGGGTGTGGGGCCGGGCAGGGGCTGACCCCTGGAGCCCAGACTTCCTACACAGGTCCCACTCTGGATGCCCACTGGGTACTCCAAGCACACACGTGCCCAGCAGGCCAAGAGTGCATGCCCGTGGGCAGGAATCGGGGTCCAGGCCCCCCATGACCCCTCCTGGCCACGGAGTGACCCCGTGTCTGGGCCCGAGTGGGAAGGGCTGAGCCGGGATGCCCTGTCGGGTGGGGGCCACCAGCCCTGCCCACGCCTGCAGGAGCACCCAGGGCGGGACGGGGTCCTGTGCCCACCCAGCCCACCTGGTCCCACGGCCTCGTTGGGGCCATGTTGTGGATGGAGGTCCCGGGGGGAGCCTCGTGTGGCTGGGGACGCCCCATGCCCGCGGCTCCCAGTGTCCCCCGGGGCTGCAGCCCACACGTCGCGGCAAAGAAAGGGGCATGAGCCTGGACGGTGGCGTTTACTTCCCGTGGGGCCACCCTCCTCACAGCAGGTCGTAGAAGTAGTCGAGGCCCTGGCCCAGCTCCCAGATGGACACCCCGACCCCCAGCTCTCTGGCGAGGTCCAGCCGCACCTGCACAGACTGGGCAGAGCCCCCCCCCCCGTCAGCACCCTCAGGCCCGGCAGCCCAGGCACTCCCAGCCCCCATCACGGCCTGAACCCCTCGTCCCTGGAAATGACCGTGGGGGGCCAGAGGGGGGACCCCACTCAGGTAGACCCAGTGGATGGCCGAGGTCGGGGAGAGCTCCCAAGGTAGCTGGGCCAGACCACTGGCCAATACCTGCTGCCCGGCCCAGGTCAGGTCCCACACTGTCCTTGGCACAACCCCGAGGCCCCCAGCCCAGCCTCGCCCGCCCGCAGCCCCCAGCCCCAATCACCTTTAGCGTTGGGTAGAAGACAACGTGCTTGCCGCCGCGGCTCCTGCAGAGGACAAGGGGAGCTGTGTGCCCTGCCCCTCAGCCTGGGAAGGGGGCCCAGCCACCCCACCCCACAGTGCTGGCAAAGCCCCCGTGGCTCCGCGGGGCGGGCACCTCTCCCACATGAGCGTCTCCCCTCTGACTCCCACTCCAGAGACAGACTCACTTCTTGTACTCGAAAAAGTGCTCCGCGGCCTGGGCGTCCCACAGCATCCGGGGCCTGTGCTCCTTCAGGGTCTGGATGTACCTGCGGGGGCCGCACCGGGGTGGGGCCGGGCTCTGGGGACCGCACCCCAGGACCTCCTGACAGACCATGTGCCAACTCGCCAGCACCGCCCACTGCACCGCCGGGCCCAGGGCAGGGCCTGGGGATGGGCTGGGGCTGGGGCTGCTGCCCCCTGCCCTGCAGCATGGCGACCCGAGGCGGCCCCAGTTCCGGACCCCCCGAGCCCCCGTCCTGCCGCCGCATCCCCCAGAGCTGCATGACGAAGCCCACCCATCCCACAGGAGGCCGGGGAGGCCCCGACCCAAATCCCACCCCCCACAGGCTGCTCCATGACCTCTGGGGTCAGAGTGGGTGTGAAAGAGCAGCTCTGGGCAGTCCCTCTCCTGGAAGCCCCCCTCACAGCAGGCCCACGGGTCCCGGGACACCCCGGAGAGGCCCCCCAGGGCCAGGCACACTCAGAAGGGGGGTTCCTGGGCTCGGGGGCCTCTGCAGGCAGCCCTTGGCAGGGTGGGCAACACAGGGGCCAAGCCAGGGCCGACGCAGATCCCAGCCCAGCCCAAGGCTGCTCTGTGGGTCCCTTCCGGAAGCCTTTCAGGCTGGGGTGCGGACGCCCAGAAACGCACAGCACCAGGACCCCTCCGAGCAGCTCTCACTACCCCAGGCCATCCAGCACCTTCTTTTCATGCCTCCCGCAGCCCCGGCCAGTGCCTGCTCTGGGCTTCCTGAGGCCTGAGGAGGTGGGTGCGAGGGGAGGGGCTGCGTCGGCCGTCCCCCCTCCTCCTGCCCGGGAGTGTGGCTGGCGCCCGCCTCCGGAAGGGAAGGGAAGTATCAGGTACAGGGGCCCATCAGGGCTCAAGGCTGCCCCCGGCCCTCTCAGCTGGCAACCACGGAACGGGCAGAGCGGCCACCCAGGAGGGCCCAGGGCTGGGAACAGCTTCTTAGGCTGAGGGACAGGGGGATGCACGGGTCCCCTGCGGGGTGGGGGTGGTGCTGGCCGCTGTGTAAAGGGCCCCTGAGGAAGGAGGAGGTGACCCGATGGAGGTGGACGAGAGGACGGAGTCCCCCAACTTTCCCAAAATGGAGTTCTGAGGCCTCGGCCCAGGCTGCCCAGTTTGGTCCCGTGAAGATCCCGGGGCTGGGAGGGGCGGCTGGGGTGGGCGCTGAGGACTGGAGCCCCGGGCTCCCCGCAACCAGGCCCCAAGTCGCTCTGAGGGGTTTCAGAGCTGCTGCCGAGCCCCCAGCAGTTCCGTGGGGATGCCACCCCCTCTTCCTGGCCCTCCCCGCAGGCTGCTGAGGGAGGGGCGGCAGGGCCTGTCAGCCTCGGGCGGGCACAGATGCCCCCTGCCAACCGCCAGGATGTAGACCCCCGGAGAGCGGCAGCGGGCGGACTTGAGGGGTGGGCTGCAGCCCCAGCTCAGGGGACACAGCTGAGGCTGGCTCTGTCCCTGGGGGCCCACGTGCACCCTGTCCCTGCCCTGCTACCCTCTGGCTTTGGGACTTCACCCCATCTTTCCCTCAAATGCACCTACTGCCCTAAGTGCCAGTCCAACGGCCTGCTGTCCAGGGGCTGGGGGGCCTGAGGCAGGACGAGGAGAGACCCCCGGTTCCAACCGTGGCTGGAGCTGCTCCTCACCGGCCTGGCTGGGGCAGAGGGGTCCCAAGTGAGCCCCAAACCACCAGACCCGGCCTGGGCCAAGGACAGCCCTGCGGGGCGAGGTGGGGGCAGCCTCTCCAGCCAATGAGAAAGGTAGGACACGGACCTGCCGGGCTGCCCCACACCGGGAGGGCCAGGTCGGGGAGGGGGTGTCGCCGGAGAGCGTCAGGGAAGGTCCCTTGCAGACAAATTCATGCGCCCACCAACACTGGCCATAAGATGGGCAGCAGCATGGGGAAGAGGACGCCCCGTGAGAGTGGGGACAGAAGCCGTGGGCCTCGCTGCCGTCAGAGTGTAAGTCAGAGCCACAATGAGACGCTCCCCAACACCCCGGACGGCAGAAGTGGGGAAACCTGGTGATCCCATGTGCCGGGGGAGGTGGGGAGCTGCCGCCCGTGCTGCCGGGGGAGGGAATGGTCCAGCAGTCGGTGGTGGCCGCGCGGCACCCAGGGGTGCTACCCTCAGAACACACTGACCCTGCAGAGAAGGTGCCGGAGCGGCAGGAGACACGCACGGCAACACGACCACACAGGGACAGGGTCCTGCTCCATCGGGGTGACTGCTTGTAACGGGCACAAAACAAACACGCTGCAGCTGCCAGCCACAGGACGGACACACCCTGCAAATAGCATGCGTGGAGGGGCAGACGCAGACATAAATCCCATTCACGTAGGGTTCCAAGATGCGCGGGCTGGTCACGGCACGGAGGCCGCGTGGTCGGGTGGGAAAACCACAGACACCCCGGGGCAGGAGGGCCTGTGGGGGCTCCTGGGACCCGGCCGCGCCGCATCCCCTACTCACATGGGGCCGGTGGGGTTAGTCTCACAGCACATTGGTGGGCTGTGCACGTGCTCTGTGTCCTTATGGCGTGTGGGGTTTTTTTTTTAAGAGGATTTGAGAATTCGTTTACAGGATGACAGAATAAGCATCTCACAGACGGACTGTGCCGGATTGGATGTATTATGTTCCCCAAAATGCCGTGTTCTTTAATGCAGTCTTGTGGGGACAGACATATTAGTGTTAAGTTGGAACCTCTGGATTAGGCTGTTTCCATGGAGACGTGACCCATCCAATGGTGGGTGAGTCCTGTGATTAGGCTGTTTCCACAGAGGCACCTGGCTCTTGGTCGGTTACTGGGGCTCTATAAATGCGCACAAGCAGAGGGACCTGAGAGCAGCTGCAGCTGAGAGACGTTTTGGAGATGGCTGTTGAAAGCAGACTTTTGCTGATGGTTTGGAGATACTAGCCCAGAGTTTGCTTAGCCCAACTTAGAGACATTTTGGAGAATGCCATTTTTTGACATGCAATCCGGGAGCAAGCAGATGCCAGCCACATGCCTTCCGAGCTAACAGAGGTTTTTCAGATGCCAATGGCCTTTCTCCAGTGAAGGCACCCTTTGTTGATGGACACTTCATGGCCTTAAGACTGTAACTGTGTAACCAAATAAACCCCCTTATAAAAGCCAATCCATTTCTGGTATTTTGCATTCTGGCAGCATTAGCAAACCGGAACATGGACCCTCCCATCAATTATAACTATAAACTCTGGGCAAAAAAAGATTAACCGAAGCCTCTGAAAAATGGGAAAAAAGCAAGCAGATTTTTTGGGAGCTGAACATTGAAAAAAGGGTGAGCCCAGGGGAGTTTTCTCTGTCGTGCTGGGACGTCAGGAGGAAACCACAGCCCCTCTGGCCTGGAGACCCAGAGGACAGGCCTGGCTGACCATGGCTGCCAGACGCGAGGGCAGATCCTGGCAAGGAAGGAGCCAAGAAGAGGACCTGAAGCCACGTGCATGAGACAGACAAAGAGATAAAAAATTCATAATGAATGAAACAACAGAAAATCTCAGCAGAAAGACAGAAGCTGTAACTGAGAACCAGATGGAAATCTGAGAACTGAAAAATCCATCGGAAATAAAACATTCGCTGAATGGGCTTAAAGGCAGAATGGAGGTGACAGTGGAGAAAATCAATGACCTTGAAGGGAGATCAATAGAAAAACAGAGCGGATATCAAAGACTGAAAGCCGACAAGAAAATGAACCTATTTGTAAACTGGAGGCCCAGAACGGGATAGGAAAAGTGTTTGAAGAAATTGCCCTAATTGTCCCAACTTGAGTGAATGACATAAAGGTACAGATCCCAGAAGCTGTGAACCGATGCACGTGGATATATAGATGAAGGATATATACAAAGAAAACTTCTCATGGGCCCAACACGTCAAACTGCCGAAAGTCAAAGATAAAGAGAAAAGTCTTGAAAACAGCTTGGAAAAGACGTCACGTTACACTCAGCACGCGTGGGGGGCCGAGGGCGGGGGACGCTCCTGTCCAGGTGGTCACGACCCTCGGAACGGGAGAGGCAGACACTTCAGGTACAGCAGAGCGAGAGGCGCCAACGCCACGCACGGCCCCGCGAGGTGAGAAACGCTCCGGCTCCAGAGAACCAAAGCTCCAGGGGAGGCGCGGCTTCCTGAAGTCACAGATTTCACTAGCAAACGGGAAAGATCCCAGAGAACACAAAAGACCATTATTTCCTCCAAATCTACAAAGAGCACAGATGACCATTTAAAGCTGAGGTCCTGACACTGCCTTTTGGGGTTTCACAGTGACTGAACGCAAGGAGGGGGTGCCCCAGACAGACCCAGGGGCCACAGGGGCCCCACAGCTGCAGGAACCGCCAGTATTAGGGAAGATCCCAGATCAGCCCCAGCGAAGCGCAGCTGAAAGCCAACACACTAACGCAAGTGGACTTCTGAGAACCAGTCAGGTAGTCCAAAAAACAAAGGGGGAAGAGAAGAACAAAACACAGAGGAGACAAATGGAGAAGTAAGTGGCAGATCTAAATCTAACCGTTATCAGTAACCACATAAGTCCTTAAAGGACTAAGTACACTAATAAAAAGAGAGAGGTCATCAGAATGTTTAAAAAAGCAAGACTCGACCCTCGGCTGCCTAGAAAGAAATACAGAAACTCAGAGGGGCTGACAGGAAACGGTGGGAAAGCTGCACCGAGCAACGGGTCGGCACACGGGGCCTGGGGTGGCCCCAGTAACACCCCATGGGGCAGCTGTCCCCGTTTCCATAACGATTTCATCAAAAAGATGAAATAATCGCTAATGTGAAAGCGACTTAAGGCAGCTTCAGAATTTATAAAGCAAAATTGACAGGAAAAAAGGAGAAAGACAACCTCACCGTCGTAACAGGTCTTTAACACTGCACTCAGCAATTAGCAGAACGAGACCAACAGGAAAACTGGCAAAAGCCCAGAACACCCGGGTGCCACGCCAAGCGCCATGCGCCGAGTACACGTCCTCCCAGCACACGTGGTGGGAGGTGGGCACTGAAGCACTGCGTGGGCTCCACGGAATCAAGCGAGAAACTAGTAACTCAACTAATAATTAGAAAGTAAACATTCAAGAAATCCCCAGGTATCCGGGAATTTAACATTACACTTCTAAATAATCTATGGTGAAAAAAGAGATCACAAGATTGAACCAAAATGCTGATGAAAACACAACATATTAAAACTTACGGACTGTAGTTAAAGAAGTGTTTAGAAGGAAATTTACAGCGTTAAGCATTTAAACAAGAAAAGAAAATCTAAAATCAACAACCTATGGTTACATTTTAAGAAGTTAGAAAAAAAGTAAATAAACCCAAAGTATGAGAAAGAATAAAATAATAAAAAGCAGAAATCAAAGAAACAAAACAAACATGGAAATCTAACAAAACCAAAGCTGGCTCTTCAAACCAATCCACAAGACTGATAAAACCCCAGCTAGGCAAATTAAGAAAGAAAAGTGAGAACCAATCACCAATGCTGGCAGCAGAGGAGGAGCTTTCACTAGAGACCCCACAGGGCAAGGAACCGGCTGGAGGCACGACAAGCAGCAAGCGGCAGGAAGGACAGCTAAAGGGGGCTGGGGGTGGTGGGCCGGGGGTCTGAGGGCCACAGGTGTCCTGGAAGCCCCACACCCCACCTGCACCCAGGTGTGCCACTGCCCCGCCTTCATCCCAGCCCCACCCGGCCGGCCTCGCTGGTGCCCCATCTCCGCCCACACCCCCAGCACCCCATGGCCAGGGCAAAGAGGGGGAGACCCCATGAGGGGTGGTCCTCCCCGAGCTCGCCCCTGGGGGCCTGAAGGAGGCCCCAGCTCCAGCACCCCCACACCCATGACTCCCCAGCCTGCCTCTCTGCGGGGGGAGGGGCACAGGGCAGCGCACCCCCTTTCCCACCTGCCTGGACCACCCGCCTGGAGCACCCAGCCCTGGCCTGTCACCCTGGCACGAGTGGCCCCCAGGCCGTGCACTGACCAGCCCCTGCCCTGCAGCCAAGGGACCCCCTGGAGGAGCCCCCGACCCTGCGCCCAGACTGTGCAGGGCCAGAGGGGCTGTCGGCCACTGAGGGCAGGGTCCCGGGCCGGCTGAGGAGGGCCTGGGGGGCGGAGCTGCCCTCGCTGTGGGCGCCCAGGGCTCCCCACCATGCGTCGCTGGACCCCGGGACCCACACTCACCCTCACAGCCTTTCCCACGACGCCAGGGGGCTGAGCAGAGCCAGAGGGGCATGGGCTGAGCAGCGCCCCGCGCCCGCAGGCTGTGCATCCGGAACGGCCGGGAGCCAGGCCCGGGAGGCCTTTCGGGGTCGTGAGTCGAGGGTGTCCTGCCTGAGGCCCCGGGGTGGCCCCGCTGGCCCAGAAAGCAGAGGCTTGGGCCACCTCCTGCTGAGCTGGGCCCTCGGCTTCTGCGCCTGCCCACAGCTCCCACAGCGGCCCCCGTGCTCCCGTGACTCCCACGTGGCTGCTGGGCAGCGGTGGACCGAGCATACGCGTGTGGAAGGGCAAGAGCTGCGTCCCGAGGGGACGGCCACCCTCCAGGGTGTGGCCTGTGGCCTGCAGAGCCGACCCTGCACCCGGGGACAGAGGCGGCTGGGGCAGGGCGAGGCCAGCGGCCCCCACAGGCCTGAGCGGGTACAGGGATGTGTTCCTGATGGGGGCCCCTTCCCTCGGGAATTAGTGGGGGCTGGGGGAGCCACCGCGGCTGAGTGACTGGTGAGGGGACGGACGCCTGCTGAGCCACTGGACCCTGACTGACCCTGGAAGGGAAAAGGGCCACGTGCCTGGGGTGGGCCCCGGCTGTGGCCTCCACGACCCGAGTGACTGTGGGCAGGTCTCCGCGCTCACCGGGCCCCTGCGTGAGCCCCTGCCCCTCCCCACACTGACGTGCACTGCCCGGATCGTCAGTTCAGGGCAGGCCCTTCCTGGTGGAAACGGCCCCGGGGAGTCTGGCGGCTTTCACGCAACAACAGCCCGTGAGGAACGAGGCTGGGGGCGGGCAGTCAGCCAGGACATGCAGGACACACGGCCTCGGTGAGTCCAGTCCCTGCAGCTGGGGGGCAGGAGGGGCGTGAGGACCCCACCCTGTGGGGCAAGGGGGGAGCGGAGGCCCAACCCCCCATCCCCGCCTGCACTGGAGAGGCCCGGGCCCCCCCCATCAAAGGCCCTCGGGGATGGCCGCAGGATCCGCCCATCAGGAACGAGACTGCAACCCCACTGCATGGGCCCTCAGCTGCCCGCCTGCCCGTCAGCTCTGCAGACTCATGGGCACGGAGGGTCCCCAAAGCCCAGCTACTTACTCCAGTCGGAGGCAGCCTGCTGAGCTGGGGCCCGAGCTGCGCCCCGGCCAAGGAGAGGCAGGACAGTGGCGTCCCCCAGCGGGCGGGGACACACAGAGACCCGGCCACAGCGCACCAGAGGCCCCGCCCGGCATGCCTGGGGCTCGGTGCCGGCTCCCCTGGCCCAGCGCGGACCCCGGGGTCCAACCAGCACAAGGCCACACTCTGCGTGTGTGCTCACTCTGTGTGTGTGTAGTCACACGCATGCTCAGATGAACACGGTTGTGCAAGCGCACATGTACACACCCACCCTTGCACGTGCACACCTTCATCAGTGAGGACCCACCCACTCTCTCCCCTGAAGGGCTCATGGCCGGCACGGGGGCCGTGCGGTGCCTTCTGGTCTCCAGGGGGGGCCTGGGGGCGCCCTGTCTGTTGCATGAGCTGCAATGTGACAACTGTACAAGCTTCGTGGGCCCACATCCAAGGTCAGCCACAGGCCTGTCTCTGGAGCCCTCCTTACTGGACGCCTGAGGAGGCCGGACCCCAGCGGGGAGCAGAGCCGGCCCCGGGAGAAGCAGGCAGTGAGGGCTGCGCCCCGAGAGCAGGAGGAGCAGACAGAAGGGGGTGCCTGTGGGGGGCTGGCCGTGGGGTCCAGGCCCCTCGCAAGCCAGGCATCTGTCAGGGGGAGGGTGGCGGACCCCCGAGGCCGGCTCCAGGCTGCGCCCTACGTGTCTCCAAGCGTGGAGTGCCCACCCTCCGTGGCCTCGGCTTCCCTCTGACCCTGCCCCCCCACTCTGCCCACTGCCCTTCATAACCGTTTGCTCCCCATGCCCCAGGTGACTCCCAGGGTCCCTGCAGAGGGGTCTGGCCAGGGGGTCAGTGAGGGCAGAGGTGGTCTCAGCTCAAGGAGCAGAGCCCTGGGGAGCCAGGAGGGACCCCCATTCTGTCAGTCCCCCACTCCCACCTGCAGAGTCCATGGGAGCCACCCGAGCCCACCTGCAGCTGACCCGCAGGACACCCAGCAGATGGCATCGGCCAGGGGTGGACAGACGCTGGCCTGCACCCACCTGCCCCACACGAGCTGCGCGAGCTGCGGCCCCTCAGGAGCCATCACCCGACCAGGCCCAGTCGGCGGCCCAGGGGACAGCAAAGTGCAGCCCGCAAGAGCCGTCCACACTGAGGGGGCTCTGCAGTGGGGAGAACCCTGGGGTCAAGGGGGCCGGGGCTGGGAACGGAGCCACAGACCCACGCCAAGGGCTCCACCCCGCACTGCCAGCAGCTGGGTGCGCTCAGGAGGGTCAGGGAGACGGGGAAGCACAGCTGAGGGGTGTGGGCGGCACAGCGGACATGCTCCCGGCCCGGGACGGGCGGCCGGCACAGAGCCACCGTGGGCATTCAGGGCGGCGAGTCGCCGATGGTCTCTGGGCTGCGGAGCCTCAGGGGACGTGACCCTGACACGGTTGAGGCTGACACCCAGCTCCACCCTGGACGGAGCGAAGGGACGGGCTCTCCTGTCCCCCGGGGGGGCAGGCCCCTTCCCCTACAGACAAAACACACGAGAAGCTTCTGTGTGCCGAGGCCCGAGTGGGACGTGAGGAAGGCGGCCCCGCAACACTCCAGGCTGCAGAGGAAGGGGTCCCGGGAGGGCCCAAGGACCCCGAGAGTCCGGGGAGACCGAGGCAGCTTCAGTCCGTGGGACGGGACTGAGGAGGACTGCGCAGAGCGAGCCCCGAGAGCTGCAGAGGGGCCTCGAGCCCTCAGCAGAGGACTGAGGAGCTCGGGCTGGAGGAAAGAACCGCAGGAAAGGCCCCAGGGTGCAGGGCCACAGGCTGTCCTCATGCCCGGCTGGAAGGACTCGGGGCGAGCGTGGCGATCGGCCGGGACAGAACCTGCGCCGGAGCCCCTAGAACCCGCAGGGCCAGGCCCAGAGGCTCGAAGTGTCACTCAACTGCCCCCCGATGCAAAGCTCAGGAACGTTCACCCAGTGCCTGACAAGGTCAGGGTCACACGTCCAGCGCCCGAAACGCCCAGGCTGGGAGGGCAACGGGCAAGGCAGCCATGCGAGGCCAGTGCAGAGCCGAGAACTGGCAGGTGAGGACGGTAAACGGATGGTAAACGGGGGTTACAACCGCACCCTACACCAGAGGGTCTAGTGGAGACGCAGAGAGTGTGAGACCCACCCCAGAACCCCGAGCCCAGGAATGATGACATGTGGCAGAAGCCATGAACTAGCCCCTGGACGGATGGAGTAGGGGCCACACCCCCCACAAGCCCCCACCCCACTGCCACGAGGGGCTCGTGGCCTCAATGCGCTGGGCCCCAGGCCGTGTGTGGTGGGGGGGCTGCCACAACACCCTCAGGGTGCCCACCCACCCAGTGTCTGGACCGCAGCAGTCGCAGATGCTGACCCATCTGTGCTGCCAGGACCTGGGGGCCTGCTCTGGATGCCCCCCAACCCCCCTCGAGAGTGGCTTTCTGCATCTGCCCTCATCCCCCCACCCCCACAGCAATGGCCCCAGGGCCGGCCCAGACCCCGTTCCCAGGCGCACCTGTCCACGTGCTCGGCCCTGAGCCTCACCTGGAGCCCACGACGGGCTCGCGGGAGTCCTTGGAGGATGCGTAGTCCATGCCGTAGAAGTTGAGCCCCAGGAGGATCTTGCTGCGCCACTTGGAGTCGGGGTCCAGGACCTGGACGCAGGCTCGGACCCAGGACAGGGGCGCGTTGGGGCCAGGCCTGGGGGTGGGGAGCAGGGGGCTCAGCCGCCGGCAGGGATCCCGGACCCCCTGGTCTCCCCCGTGCCGCACGACCACCTCAGGGTGGGAGGAACAGAAGCGACTGTCAAGGACCCTCTCCCCCAGGGCCACGAGGTGCCCCGGGCCTGGTGGTGGCTGTGGGTGGGGGGCTGCCCACCCGACGCCTCCTGTGCCGTGGCCTCCCAGGCAGCTCAGCTCACCAGCCGCTGGGGCAGGGGTGCAGGGGTCCGGGAGCACGGATGAGGCCGGCTGGGGGTGCTCCCTCTTCCCAAGTGGAGGGGTCCCAGCCCCCCCGGCCCCCACACTCACTGCTGGGCCGTGGGGTGGTCATAGGTCATGAGGCTGAAGCCGTCCAGGGCCGGGCCCAGCTGCTCCAGCTCCTTGTGCGTGAAGATCCCCAGCTGGTCAGTCCTGCGGCGAGCCGGGGACATGGCGCCACCACACGCAGCCCGCGCCTCCCTGCCCCGTGCCCAGCAGAAGGGATCCCCCCCGGAGGTGCCCGCCTCCAGAGCCCCAGACCCTCCACGGCGCTCACCCTGGGGTGACGGATGGCGGGATGACGAGGATGGCCAGCAGCCGGGCCTGGTGCAGCGACTCGGCCACGTGGGTGAGCAAGTGCACGAGGCCCCTGCGGGAACAGGGGCAGCAGTCAGGAGGCCCAGTCCCGACTCACGCTGTGGCCCCCCTTGAGTGGGTGGGTGGGGCCCTGCAGTGCCCAGGGAGCCCCCATGGGCCTCTACCCCCCATCACAGAGGGGCCTGGCTCAGCAGTGTGGGGGCTGCAGGAAGGACCTGGGGGTGCCTGGCACCCAGAAGGGGCGCGAGGACGATGGGGTGCCCCAGGGGAGGGGGGCAGGCCCACCTCCTGCAGCCCCAGGGCCCCATGGGGTGGTGGCCAGAGCGGGAGCCCACAGAGCTGGACAGGAGCGACTGGGACTGGTGACGGGAAAGTGGGGACCAAAGTGGGGGCCCCCAGTCCCAGCAAGCCTCTGTCCAACCCTGGACAGTGAGGGGCGGCTGGCAGACCCTGCAAGCCCTTCCCAGCAGGCCTGCGGGGGACGCGAGAGCTCCCAGGCCCTCACCCCAAGCAGCCCCTGGGTTTCTGCTGTGGACCCCAGAGGTGGCAGGAGCAGCCCTGACATGGCCCTTCGGGGTCCACCTTCCAGGCCCCGGCAGGCCGTGGTCCACAGGGGCCGCCACTGCCCCCCAGGGGTCCCTGAGCCTGTCACCCCCACTCGCCTTCCTGGGGCCGGGTCTCCAGTGGCAGGCAGGGGTGGTCTCGACCCCCGCAGTGTCTGCTGGCTGAGGCCATGGGGCCCCCACACGCCCAGCGCACGTGGTGGATGGGCTGCCCCAAGATGGGAGGACGGTGGGGGGGCCTTTGATGCTACCAGAGTGCTCAAAGCACCTGGGATTTCACAAGGTGCACCCGGAGGGAGCCCGTGCGGGTGCTGCCAGCTCAGCCCCCACCAGGCCAGGCCCCGGACACAGGGCGCCGTGGCCCCACTCCTGTCACCACCAGCGGCCTTCCCAGGTGCGCAGAGCCCTCAGATGCCTGGGGCAGACTCCGCTCGATGCTCTTGTGTTTCTCGGCAGCCACAGTGGGGACAGCCGCCCCCACCTCGGGCTCCCCGAGAAGTCCCTGCGCAGGGCCCTGAGGGGCTCTGCTTCCGGCTCTGTCTGCCTCGGGTGGCTCCAACGCCCCCGTCCAACGTCGTCCCAGCCGCCGACCGAGACGGCCAGACCTCCACGCGAGGCCGGCCCCAAGGCTTGCCACCCCATCTGGCAGGGACCCGATGCTGGGGAGTTCTCACAACCAGGAACTGGGTGCACCCGACCCAGGGCTGTGGGTGCTGGGCAAGGACAGCCGGGTCTCCATGCCCCACCACACCCCACCCCTTGCTTCTTGACGGCTCCTCCCCTGGCCCCCTCCGGCAGAGCCCCCTCAGGACAAACAGCCGAGGCAGCACAGCTGGGGCATGTGATGGGGCGTGTGACGGGGCGCACGGCGGGGGGGCACCGGGAAGCAGGAGCCCCAGCTCGTGGCAGGCGGGACCCTCCACAGGATGCCGTCTGGGTGCTCCTTAGCAGGCAGAGCCCCTGCATGCCCTGTCCTGGGCATCCTGCCCCCTCTCCCTGCTCCCCAGCACCAGCCCAACCCCAACGGCAGTGCCCTCCGTCCCTGGGGACCCCGGCCCAAGGGGTCGGTGCCGACGCTGCCTCCCGGTGGGCACAGCCGAGACCTGTGGCTGTCCGAGGCCGCGGCAGCAGAGGGAGGGCTTGGCCCCCAGGCCTGGCTTTGTCTCAAAACCCGACGGAGGCTTTAATGCAGGCTGCGCCCCAAGCTGTCCACTGAGGCGTCCACCTGCAGGCTGACCGGCAGGGCTGGGCTAGACACCAAGCGTGGGGACTTCCTCTCTGCACCCCCAGCCCTGGTGGCTCGGGCCGAGACGGTCAGGGATGGAGGAGCCCTTGAGCCTCCAGCCAGGCCCAGGGCAGGACAGCCGCTGCCCGGAGGAAGCCACGGCCCCCACGCCGAGCCTCTCGGGTCCCTGGAGGCGGCCCTGCAGCCACGGGGCCGCCATCCAGCAGGCCCCACAGGTGCAGGCTGGTCACGTTCCCCATCACCGTGAACTGCTGGCCAAGCAAGTGCCACCCAGGTGTCCATTAGTGGAAGGGTCGGGGGTCAGGGGTCAGCACAGCAGCAGGAACCAGCAGCCTGCCCGCAGGAGTCGGGGGAGCCAGTGGCCCACCCATGGAGGTCAGGGGTCGGGCTGGAGCCGGCGGCCTGCCCATGAGGGTCCATGCCTCTCTGAGCTGGCCCCCATCTTCCGTGTGGCCCTGACCCTCCTCACGCGCCCTTCAGACACCCCGGCCCAGGAGGGCGCAGACTGGGCCCCGTGGGGAGATGCCCCCACCCGGAGTCCCCCACTCACGCGTGTTTCTGGCTCAGCAGCCGGCTCCACACCTCCACCACAAAGCCATCAAAATGCTGATTCTGCAGAAAACAGAAAGGTGAGGACACCGCCCAAGGTGGCCCAAACGCACGGGCAGCAGGAGGAAGACAGGCAGGGCCGGCAGCCTCTGGCAAGGCCACGCCGCCCTCCAGGAAGACTGACGCTGTGTCCCAGGCCAGACCCTCTGTGCCAGTTTGAATGTATTATGTCCCCCAAATGCCATTATCTGTGATGTAATCTTGTGTGGGCAGACGTTATCAGTGTTGATTAGCTTGTAATTCTTTGAGTGTTTCTGTGGAGATGTGCCCCACCCAGCTGTGGGTGATGACTCTGATTGGATAACTTCCATGGAGGTGTTGCTCTGCCCATTTGGGGTGGCTCTAAGTTGAGTCACTGGAACCACATAAATGAGCTGACATAAGAGAAGGAACTCAGTGCAGCTGTGAGTGACATTGTGAAGAGGAGCCACAGCCAAGAGGGACACTTTGAAGAAAACACAGGAGCTGCAGATGAGAGACAGTTTGAAGACGGCCATTGAAAGCAGACTCTTGCTCCGGAGAAGCTGAGAGAGGACCAATATCCCAAGTGCAACTAAGAGTGACATTTTTGAGGAACTGCAGCCTAGAGAGGAATGTCCTGGGAGAAAGCCATTTTGAAACCAGAACTTTGGAGCAGACGCCAGCCACGTGCCTTCCCAGCTAACAGAGGTTTTCCAGACGGCATTGGCCATCCTCCAGTGAAGGTACCCGATTGCTGATGTGTTACCTTGGACACTTTATGGCCTTAAGACTGTAACTGTGTAACCAAATAAACCCCCTTTTATAAAAGACAATCCAAATATGGTGTTTTGCATTCTGGCAGCATTAGCAAACTAGAACACCCTCCAAAGGGGGCAGCGGCAGGTCCCTGCAGAAGCCAGAGAGAAGGGGCCAGCGCTCCTGCCGCCTCTTTGGGGCCCCAGGTCCTGAACCAGGGGGTGGGGGTGGGGGTGGGATGAGCTCGCTGCCACCTCCCCAACAGGGCCTGAGCCCGGGGCCACCACGTCCCCCTGGGGCTGCAGCTGGTGCACGGCCCCTTCTCGTCCCGGAGCACCCGTCACTGTGGGCCTGGCCGGGCAGCAGTGAGCACATCCCGCGCAGACCCGTGGGTGGCCAGTGGCAGGCACCAGCCGGGACTCCTCGCCCAGAAGCAGGGAAGCACGAACAGGCCCTTGTCATGGTGGCATAACGGGCCCACGGGTCTGGGCCAGGTCCTAGCCCCTACCTCCCCAACCCCTCCTGGAACCTGCCTCGCCCGCCCCCCCCCCGACCCCCACCTCACCCCAGTCCCCCTAATTCCCATCTCTCCTGACCCACATAGTTCTGAGCCCAGAGTCTCCCCAAGGCCCCATCTCTCCAGACGTCCTCTCTGACCCTGGGTCTCCCCCTTTACCCTGAGACCAGTGTCTCTCCTGACCCCCGTGTCCCCCGACCTCCATCTCACCCCGAGCCTGGGGCCTCCCCATCCCCTCCTCCCAGACAGCAAGTGACCAGCAGGGATGGGGTCCTCAGGAGAGTGGCCAGGCAGTGGCTTCACCCCAGGCAGCTCCCCTGGGCCAGCAGAGCCCCCGCCCCGGGACCCTGGAGGGAGCACACGGCAGCCCCTCAGCCAGCCGGGCACTGTCCACCCCGGGGGTGCCCTAAGCTGCGAGCAAGTGGGAGGCGGGAGCCCCAGGTACGGCTGCATGGCCCGCATGACCCTGCAGCGTGTCTCACCTTCGCCACCTGCACCACGGTTTTGCTGAGCTCTTCTATCTCGTCCTCACTGTCGAAGACGCTCCTGAAATCGTCGTACGTCCAGTCCTCAAACAGAAGCCGCGGCACTGGGGGTGATAGGCGCACCCAGGAGCTATGATGTGTGGCCACTGGGCCTTGCCAGCCGCCTTCCCCGCTGGCCTGTGCCCACCTGGGGCTCCCTCGACCCCCGGGGCTGTGTGCCAACCCCCACCCACCCTGGACCCCCAGCTCAGGAGCCACCCCTGTCCACAGGAGGGCATCCAGGCGCCGGCTGCCTGGCTCCAATGGGCGGCTCCAGCCACTGACCCCTGTCGGCCCCCGCCTTCCACCCCCGACCCTTTGACCCCTCCCCATACGAGCAGATCCTCAGGGCCCTTCCCTGCCTCGGACCCTCCTGAGTCTGAGAGGACAAGCTCGGCAGCCCGTCCCGCTGCCCGCCCTACCCTGGGACCCTCCGCCCGTCTCTCCCGCCTGCCTCCCCTTGCCCACTGCCGGCCATCCCAGAGGCACTCAGGGATGCTGGCGGCCCCCTTGCCAGACCAGGAGCCGGTGGGCCTGGGGCCCCCGACGGGTGGGGCGGACAGAGGAAGGAGGGGCGGGAGGCAGTGCGGTGGGCGCAGAGGGGAGGCTGGCCCAGGGCCAGGGGCGGAGCCTGAGAGCAGAGCTGGAGTCGGTGGGCACAGTGCAGACCCCTGGGACCCCCGCGCAGCCACGGACTCACCAATGTGCAGCCCCTTGTGCCTCCTGACGGTGCGCATCCACCCTGCGGCACGGAGGGGGTGTCAGGACAGGCCCCACCCCGCGCCCTCCTGTCCCTGGGGGGACCCCGCAGCCGCTGGCAGCACCGGCACTGAGAACGCACCCCACAGGGAGGGGCGGCCAGAGTCCACCAGGCCCGAGAACCTACCTGGGGACCAACACAACTGCCACATCACATGATTCTCATGCCTGCTTCCAGAACCCCAAAATGGGCACCACTCCCCCTCTTCTAGAAGAAACGTTACTCCCCTCTCCTATGACGGCCTGCTCCTGCTCCCTCCCTTCTAAAAGCCTTCGTCTTTTTCAGAAAGGGGACGGCACTTTGGCACGTTCTCCATCCAAACGTGTGACCACTGTGTCACGCTCGGGAGAGAATCAAGGCTGGGGAGAGGGACCCCTGAGCCCAAGCCCCCCATGCCAGGAAGAGCCCATTCTGAAGCAGCAGAGCTGCTCAGCTGACGCCCCGGGGGTGCCCTTGCAAGGGGAGGGGCTGCGGGAGGAGGTACTGACCCGGCCACGTGCCACTGCCCACGGCGGGCACACCCAGTGTACCCCACCCACTGCTGCGGCGCTTTCCACTCCGTCTGCAGAGCGGAGTGCAGTGTCCACACGCACGGCTCACACCCACCACGCACACCACATATGCTCACACTCACCCACCGCACACACACTCATGGCACACAGCTCACACCCACCCACCCCCAGCCCCGAGGCGCCCGCCAAGCAGCGGCACCGGCACCTTGGTCCACGTCATGCAGCCCCGTGACCTCGAACATCTCCCGGCCGCGCCGTCTCAGCTGCAGCCAGACGGGCGAGAGCAGCGTGAACTTGCTCCCGAACACCTTGGCAACGTCGTAGCCGTGACTGTTCCACTGGCGCAAGGAGGATGCGAGGGAAGAGGGCAGGTGAGTGCGTGCCGGCCTCTCCGCCCCGTGGCACTCGGGGACCCCACCGCGGCCACAGCGCCCATCTCCTCGAGTCGCCCCGAGCCTGGAAGGACTCAGGCGCAGCTCCCCTCCCCGAGATGCCCGCAGCCTGTACCGAGAGGGGCCTCTGGGCTTGGGGCAGCACGAGGGCGGCCCCAGAAGAGCCCGGAGCACGGCCCCAACCGCCTCACCTGAGCCCGGGGCCCCGGTCCCGACTCACTGGCGTGACGTAGCCCAGGACGGCCCCCGCAAAGTGCCGCTCGCGGGCCCTGGCCGAGCAGTAGCTCCGGTGCTCCAGCACCACGTCCTCGGCCCGGACGTCCGTCACCACCAAGCCCCGGTCCTGGACGGGCTTATCAGAAAGCTGAGTCTGGACAGAGAAATGGGTGGGGGTGGCACCGCACCCCAACCGGGGCAGGAGCAGGCAACCCCGGCTGCCGCCCGCCCCACATCACGCAGCAGGCGACCCAGCTGGAAGGCTCTGCGGCAGCCCCCAGGCCCACGGGAGCCGGGGAGCCCTGGGCCGGTTCTCACCCGGTCCCCCAGCACCAGACTCACCTGCGATACTCGTGCGAACCCGCTGGGCACACACGGCACCCCCCCACACACACATACACATCCTGCTCCCGATGTGCCAGTCTGTGGCACACTCGGGCCCCACTCAGCCCCCTCGCCCTGCAATCCCCCACCCATACCTGGGGCGGACTGACCACCCACTGTGAGTGCCCGGCTGGGGCTGCGGGCCCTGGGCTGGCCTGCCAGGAGGGGACACACCACCTGGGGCCTTCCCCAGAGACACATGCGGGGTTTGCTCGACCCCCAGGAGCCCCATGTGGCAGCGGGAGGAGGGTGCAGATGGTGAGGAGCAGGAGGCCACATGAACCAGGAACCACAGAGGACACGAGCCCCGGTGGGGACGGCCGCCCCCGGAGGGAGCCCCGAGTGTGCTCGCCGCAGACAGAGGGCAGGCCCCAGCCCCAGCAGGAAGGAGAGGGCTGTGACAGGCCCATCCCCACCGCCCCGACCTTCTCCAGCAGCGTCCTCGAGGCAGCTTTCTTGGCATCTGACTTGGACAGGGTGGGGTGGACGGAGCGGCAGGCCAGTGCGAGGCAGAGGACAGGCAGGAGCGTCCTCATGGTGGCGTCACAGTGGGCTCTGGCTGCGGCGCCCAGGGGGCTGCAGACAGAGCAGAGCACAGAGATCCAGCAGGGGTGCGACCCCGGTCCCAGTGGCCACAGGGGTCTCCTGCTGGCCTCCGCTTCCTTGGGACCCCATGGCCACCCCTTGGAGCCACGCTGGCTCCCCCCTCCGCTGCAAACCCAGAGAAATCCCAGCGCAGTTACGATGAGGTGTCAAGTCATGAGGCTACAGAAATCCCTAAGAAAATACAGAGCCTGTCCATGTAACCTCAGGGTGGAGAAGGCTCTTCCAACTATACCAGCTGTTCCATTTTGCTAAAATTGCTGGAATGTAAGATACCAGAAATAGATTGGCTTTTATAAAGGGGATTTATTAGGTTACAAATTTACAGTTGTAAAGCCACGAAAATGTCCAAACTAAGGCATCAACAAGAGGATACCTTCATGAAGAAGGGCTGACAGCATCTGGGGTTCCTCTGCCACATGGGAAGGCGCGTGGCCAGTCTCCTGGGGTTAGCCTCTCGTTTCCATGGCTTCCTGCAGAATGTCTCCAGGCTTCTGTCTCTCTTAGCTCCTCTCTCTCAGCTCCTGTGCGTCCTTGCTTGTCCTCCCAGGGTGTTTCTCTGTAAGCATCTGGGGGTCCTCTCTTAGCTTCTCCGGGGCAAGCTCTGCACCTCATCCTTAGCCTAGCATCTCCAAGCATCTCTGTGTGTCGGCTCTGGGCTCTCTCTCTCTGCGCTCTCTTAAGGACTCCAGTGATCTAATTAAGACCCACCCTGAGTGGGAGGGGCCACATCTCCATGGAAACAGCCCAATCCATAGGTCCCACCCACAAGCGGTCAGCCCCATGAGTGGATTACAAAAACACAGACTTTCTTGGGCTATATGACAACTTCAAACCAGCACAGCAGCCAGGATGGAAATTAGGAGGAAGCACCTGTGGGTTTTATGTATAAAATTGTAAAGCTTGCATTCAGGGAAAAAAACAGAAGAAAACCAAAGGGCCAATGCCACAGCCAAGAAGAACTCTCGGGGACGTCCCTGGGGACGGAGCAGCACCCCAACCCGCCCAGGGAAGGGGGGCCCCGGGTTAACAGTGAAGGCTCCAGTGAGTGTGCCGCCAGGGAAGCAGAGGGGGCAGCAGGGGATGCCCGGGGGCCAGCAACACACCACTCGGCCTCCCCAGCGAGCACAGGGCCACTGAGGTCAGGCGCCAGCTTTCACCCGACACCCACAGGTTGAAGGGAGGGGACCGGGGCGCACGCAACCCCCCAAGCTGCAGCGGGGCTCAGAGGGAAGTGGCTTGGTGGGGGCACCCGGCATCAAGCAGTTACTCTTCAGCCTTCATTTTCTTCCTTCTGCAAACCTTGCTCTGGGCGACGTCTCCGCGTGTGAAGCGGGCAAGCGTCTTCACCGAGCCGTGCCCACAGCGAGCCCTGGGCTCACGTCCCCGTCTGCAGGGACCACGCTGGGAAACCCGACGGGGGCCCCAGTCCCGGTGGGATGCCGCGAGGCAGCGGGAAACGCACAGGTCGCAAAACTGCATCAGTGCAGTGACTTACAGGCACCGCAGGGTAACGCGGGAGAACGTGAGCCCACAGCAGCAAGCCGGGTCCTCGGCACGGCCGGCAGTCGTTCTGCCCTGCTTGCTCTATCTGTAGTTCTGGTTTTCCTGCCATGAACTTATCAGGGACCTGGCCCAGTGATCCTGCCTTCCCTGTCGTTCGCACTTGGAGCACAGCGGGGCAGGCACAGGCTGCGGCTCCCCCATGGCTTCAAAGCCCACAGGCACCAAGAAGAGGGTCGGTGAACCACTCACATCCCCGCAGAGTGAGGTCCCCCTGGCCTGGCAGGGCTAGAGGGGGTGATGGGCCCAGTGCAGGGAGCTGGGGGCTGCCTCAACCCGCCCTCCCCACACGCAGCTGACAGCTTGGTCCCAGGTACCCGCGGGGCTGATGGGCTGTGCCCGCTGATGGTCCACCCCATCACTGGAGCCTCCTTTAGACCAGCTTCTCCTTGTGGAGCCGGCAGAGTGGCCCCATTTTGCTGTCACTCCCCTGGATGAGAAGTGCTCCTGGGACAGGCTGTGGGGCCCCGGACAGCCCCTGGGGCATGAGTTCCCACGCCTGGCACCTGATCCACCCACGGAGCACCCACGAGCAGCAGTGGAGACCGGAAAGCTCCCTCGCCTACGGACGGGGACGCCTCAGGCCCGGTCATGGGCTCTGAGAGCAGGAAGGGCATGTGCAGAGGGCTCTGGGCAGCACCTGGCGTGGGAACGGCCCCCTGCACGGCAGCGGGTATTCCAGAGCGGGCCGGAGAGGGATGAAGGGGCCCGGGCTGAGGTGGCTGCCTTCTCGGCCGGGTGGGTCCTGGGGCTGTCCCTGCCCTCGGTGGCCCGGGCTGGCATCAGAATCAAGGGGCAACCGAGCTGACAGGTGTTGGCACCCCTGCTGCTGCGGCCAGGAGTCTCGGGAGGGCCGGCCATGGGCACGGCCGGGGCTCTGGCTCCTGCAGGAGGGTCTGTCCTGGCTGGGGTACGGGTGGGCAGTCCAGAACCATCCGGAGCCCACATGGCCGGGGACGGTGGCTACCCGCTGGGAAGCTGATGCAAGGCAGCTCGGACCCAGAGGCTGGGGAGGTCAGGAGGAGCCCAGGACAAACGTGCAGGGGCTGTGCACACGGATGGACGGCCTGCCCACCGGATGAGCCACCAAGATGGCGTGGGGTGGGGAGGGGCCAAGGGCACACTGCCCCCCCAGGACTCTCGCCCCCGTCGCTGAGCCCTCCACTCCTGGCTCCTCTACGGCTGCAGCCCACCCCAGTGCACTGCACACCCATGTCCAGCTGCCCCGCTGCCCACACGTGCCCGTCATTCCACTCGCTCTCCTCTCCGAGGAAGGAGGCACAAGATCCCCCAGGATGCTCATTGCCTAGGGGAGTGCCCCAGCAAGGATCTGCAGGCGCTGTCTCCCCTCCTTGAGGCCCGATGCCTACACGTGCTGCACAGCTGCTGCTCGCCCACCACGGAGGCCGCTTGCCTGCAGGCCCCGGACCTGGTTTCACGCTGCAGGGAAGCGAGTGAGGAGAGGGCGGAAGGGACGGGGCCTCCAGACATGGAGGAAGGCAGGCCCTGCCAGCCTGTGCTGCGCAGTGGGGCAGCAGAAGGAGGAGCAGGCTGGAGCTGCCTCTGACCCCCTGGGCCCAGCGGGCTGGCCGGGAGAACCACAGCGGCCTGTGGGGAAGAGCCCCTGGACGAGGGTTCGTGACTGACCGTGACCACAAGGCCTGGGGCAGAAGCCGTGCCTGATGTGGGCAGCCCCCCACCCCCACTGCCCCGTGCTGCACAGAGGCTCTTCCGAGCTGCCGGCACCTCCCCCAGCTCCCTGCTGGACGCTGGGCACTGCAGTTGGAGCTGGCCGTGATGCTCCCATCATGCCTTTCACAGAGCACACACCTGGGCTCTCACGTGCCATGTCCCCGACGGCAAGGCCTCCAAACCGCAGGTCACCTGGGGACCTCCTGGGCCGGGCGCCTGGGAAGAAGAGGAGCCTGAGGATCTGCTTCCACACAAGCTAACGACCCAGAGCACTGCCGTTCCAGGCCCACAGTCCCGTCGCTTCTGGAAGGCTCCTGCTTTATCATGCTGACAGGACAGCCAGCCAGTCCCCATGGGAGCTGTCAAAAGTTTTTTGAGACCCATTGTGCCAGTCTGGATGTATTATGTCCCCCCAAACGCCATTATCTTTGATGCAATCTTGTGTGGGCAGATGTACTAGTGTTGATTAGGCTGGAATCCTTTGAGGGATTTCCATGGAGATGTGACTCCATCGCCTGTGAGTGAAACGTTTGATTGGATAACTTCCACGGAGGTGCTACCCCGCCCATGCAGGGTGGGTGTTAATTGGATCACTGGAGTTGTGTAAAGGAGTTCACAGACAGAGGGACCAGAGAGCAACTGAGAGTGACATTTTGAAGAGCAGCTGCAGCTAAGAGAGGACAAAATGTCCCAAGAGCAACACTTTGGAGAACGCCATTTTGAAACACAACCTGGGAGCAAGCAGACGCCAGCTGCATGCCTTCTGAGCTAACAGAGGTTTTCCGGACGCCACTGGCCATCCTCCAGTGAAGGTACCCGATTGCTGATCTGTTACCTTGGACACTTCATGGCCTTGAGACTGTAACCGTGTAACCAAATAAACCCCCTTTATAAAAGCCAATCCAACTCTGGTGTTTTGCAAAACGGCAGTGTGCCAGTTTGAATGTATTATGTCCCCCAGAAAAAGCCATATCCTTTGATGCAATCTTGTGGGGCAGACATATTAGTGGGGATTAAGTTGGAAGGTTTGGATTAGATTGTTTGCATGGAGATGCGCCCCACCCAACTGTAGGTGACAACCAATGAGATAGTCCCATGGAAGTGTGGCCCCACCCATTCAGGGTGAGCCTTTATCAGTGGAGCCATATAAATGGGTTGACAAACAGAAGGAACTCAGTGCAGCTGTGAGTGACATTTTGAAGAGGAGCCACAGCCAAGAAGGACACTTTGAAGAAAGCATAGGAGCTACAGATGAGAGACAGTTTGAAGACAGCTGTTGAAAGCAGACTCTTGCTCTGGAGAAGCTAAGAGAGGACAAATACCCCAAGTGCAACTAAGAGTGACATTTTTGAGGAGCTGCTGCCCAGAGAGGAACATCCTGGGAGAAAGCCATTTTGGAACCAGAACTCCGGAGCAGACGCCAGTCATGTGCCTTCCCAGCTAACAGAGGTTTTCCAGGCACCATCGGCCATCCTCCAGTGAAGGTACCCGATTGCTGATGTGTTACCTTGGACACTTTATGGCCTTGAGACTGTAACTGTGTAACCAAATAAACCCCCTTTATAAAAGCCAATCCATCTCTGGTGTTTTACATTCCAACAGCATTAGCAAACTAGAGCAGCCAGCATTAGCAAACCAGGACACCCATAATAAGTAACATGTTTTATACCATAGCCCGGTACAGGCATGTGTCACACATGCACAAGTACGTACACATGCCATGAGCACGTAAGGAACAGAACAAGCTCATCAAATCTTCCCCTCTTCTGGGTGATGCCTTCTTTTCTACTCCGTTTTAGAGAAGCTGCTGTTTACTGTTAAAAGGAGCTCCTACTTCCTCCCTCAGTAACTCACAGTAGAGAAACACTCATTTTCAGGCATGCGCATGTCACCCCACCGCTGGCGGAGCCCTGGCCATGTCACCCCACCACTGACCCAAGTCTTGGACGTGTCACCCCACCACTGTCGGAGCCCTGAACTAGCTCCGCGGTAACAGAAATGCTCCTATTTTAACAGCATGATGTTCGGTTACCCAAGTTTCCCCTTCACCGCAACTATGCTCCCACACAGAGGGGTGAGCACACCCAGGAACATGGTGGTGTGAGAGGCAGGACAATCATGCCCAGCGATGTTCATCGAACACACGCTGAATGTGCCAGGCCCTGTGTGAGCCACACCTTCTCCTCACAGCCCAGGAGCAGAGGGGTGCAGGGGAGGGGGCCCACACAGTGGGGCCACTGGGGCACAGGGACCACAGCAAAGGGAGGGAACCAGCGGCCTGGGAAGCCACAGTGGAGCAGTCCTCCAAGGTGCAACGTCTACACTTGCTCACACATGTGTTCACACTTGTTCTGAGCCACTCGCTCACACACCTGCTCTGCTCCATGTGCACACACTTATCCAATCTTCCTCACACATCTGCCTTCGTCTCCATTCCTACTCGTGCACACTCAGCCCACACGTGTGAACCCTCACCCACACTCGCTCACCACCCTCGTCCACACTCCACTGTGCATACTTGCTCACCATATTCACCTGTACGCCCTCATGTACACTCTCAGCACTCCCTCGTGCATACTTGCTCACCACCCTCGTGGCATTCACTTCTGCACACTTGCTCAGCGTCCTCACCTGCACTCAGTTGTGCACACTCGCTCACCACTCCTGCCTGCACTCCCACATGCACACTCGCTCACCGCCCCCCGCCCGCACTCCCTGGTGCTCGCTCTTCCCCACTCCGCACGCGGCCCGCCCCTCGTCGCCCGCGCCCCCCACGCCTGTGCGGCCCCGGCGGCGCCTGGCTGTCCGACGCGCCCACTTCGAGGAGGGGGAGCTGGGGCCGGATGAGGCGGACGCCAGCGGGGCTCACCTTCATGTCCGGGAGGCCGGCCGGAAAACGGTCACAGTGAGGCCGGAAGTCCCGCCCACAGACCGCGGCCCGCGCGCGGGGTACTCTGGGGCCCGGCGGGGCCTCTGGGGGCGGGGACTGGATGGGGGCGTGGGCCTGGAGGGGCGGGGCGGGGAGAGGGGCGGGGCCGAGCGGCGGGGCGGGGAGATGGGCGGGGCCGAGCGGTGGGGCGGGGAGATGGGCGGGGCCGAGCGGCGGGGCGGGGAGAGGGGCGGGGCCGAGCGGCGGGGCGGGCCCCCCGGAAGGCCTGGCACCGTCCTCTACGCGGCGGCCGCGGGGGTGACTGCCCCGGGGCGCTGGGATTTCGGCCGCGCGGGCGGGTGGAGAAGGAGCGACAGGACTGTTCCTGTGCGACCCCGGGCAGAACCGACCTCTCCTCCCCACACTGTCCCCTGGACGGGGCTCTCACCCCTCCGGGCTCTGCCCCTCTGGTGCCAGCTGCCAGCCTCAGCCTCGTCACCCGCCGCCCGAGCTCATCTCAGCCGGTGGCTTTTGTCACCGTCCACAGCAGGGACTGCCTGGTGACCAGGATGGACACGTCTGAAACTCAGAGATCTCTCTGTCCTCACCTCCGGAAGGGGGACTCCAACTCGCCCACAACCTGCAACTCCCAAGGGCCAAAAGAGCCCCTCCATCTCCGCCCCCAGCACAGGGAATCAGGAGTGGGGTCCTCTCTCCCCTGGAACAAAGGCACACGGGAAGGCGGTCACACTCGCCACGTGGTGACATCCACGTCCTGCTCCACAACCCTCCATCGCCCACAGCACGGTTTCCTGCAGAAAACCACATGCCCGTCCCCACCCTGCCCTCTGCCCCCTGGCCCGCCGGCCAGCTCCGAGCCCTGCAGGGCCGGTTCCCCATTTCGGCTGCCTGAGAGCCTGCTCCGGGCTGAAACTTGTTCGCTTTCCTTCCAGTCATGTTTCCTTCTTTCATTTCCCCATATTTCCTGCCAGGAGATCCCAATGCCTTCCCAGAGGGTGGGGGCTGGGCGAGTGGGGAGGCTTCTCATGCCCCCCCCCCTTCTTGGCCATGACCCAACTGCAAGGGTTCACCTGGCAGGTCTGCCTTCCTGCCGCCCACCCCGTCACCCCACTCTGCACCTGCCCGGGTGGTGGCTGGAGGCCAGACCTCAGGTGGTGACTCTGGCAGAGCCCCGTGGAGGCCCGGACTCACCCACACTAGGCCCCGAGCTGGTGCAGTCCCAGGAGTGCAAAGGCCAAAGTCTCCAGTTGAAAAGGCAGCTCACCACCCCAGGATCCCACTGAGTTCCGAAGTCTTGTGGCCGCAGAGTGGCAAGATCCACTCAGGGTTCACTCTGGGCTGGTGCTGCAGATGCCGAGTCGCCGAGAGGGCGGCTCGGGGCACCCAGCACCAGTCCGCTCTGCAGAGCACCCACTGACAAAGTTCCGGAGGTCCCATAAGTAACCAGCAGGAAGCCGTGAGCCACTGACAACGGACTTCCTCAACAGGTATGTGTCCGCAGGAAGACTGAGAGTGCTCAAGGATTGAAAGAATCGGAACCAAAGCCTTAGCGTATCTGTATTGAGCCTGTACACGTTCGGTGTTTCACTGTTCTGGAACATGTAAGATAACTTAAGGTTATCTAATCTGTTTTAATTTTAATTAAGTGTTTGAGCTATTGAAGCACTTGAGAAGATTTTATTGTCAATTCAGACAAGCTAAAGTACTTAAATAGGAAATAAAATATATTTAATTTCTAACATCATTTGGAAATGTTGTCGATGCTCAATTAGCAGAGTTTGTAGGTGGGACGAAGCGTTACGCGGAGGCCCCTTACAGATAGATGCCTGCAGCAGGCATGGCAGGGGCAGCCACTGTGCGGGGAGGGGCCTGCAGGCAGCCCTCCTGCCCCCCGACCCTGCACTCTGGGCCGACCAGGTGCACTTGGCCCGTGGGGTCCCCAGCCTGAGACCTGCCTCTCCAGGCTGGCCTCGAGGACACCTCTCCCAGCAGGGTGCAGGCTGGTGAGGATGCCCTGGGCCTCTCCCCATTTGCCCGGTCAGCACAAGGCAAGGCCCTTCCCGGCAGCGGCACCCCATGACTCCACCCTGCTTAAAGGAGAGGCCTTGGCCTGGCGTCACCCCTAGGATGGAGCCCCGGCCGCCACCACAGACTGAGTCCTCTCTGTCCTGGGCCTCAGAATGGTCCAGGAAGAGGGACCCACATCAGGATTTCCTGCTGCTGAACCCCCACCCTTTGCGGACAGAGACATCCGCCATGGCTGCTGGGATAAGCAAAGTCCAGCGGGAGATGTCAAGGGGAAGTGGGCGTGCTCACGTGCCTGCGGCGGAAGCTTCCGGACGCGGAGCCAGCACAGCAGATTTTCTGTCTGGGATTACATGCGTCACCACGTGTGGGCCACTGCCAGCCCATCTGGTCGTAGCCAGGATTTAGGCCAAGCCACGCACTCCCTCCCGTGAGCAGGTTATCTGGTCGGCTGTTGGTGGGCAGCGAGCCCCACAATGTCCCCCTGGCAGGCTCTGAGCCCCCACCCTTCCCCCAGGCAGGTGCTGAGTCCCCTCCCCTCCCCGAGGAGGGTGTTGAGCCCCCTACTCTCCCCAAGGCGAGGGTCTGCGAGTGGTGCACTTGGGGACGGTCTGCGCTCGGAGAGGACTCTGTGTGTTCAGTGGCACCAGCATTCGGTTTGAGCTTCTGGAAATCCCCAAACCAACCTTAAAATATGGGACAACAGGGGTGGCGGGTGCACGTGGTGGTGTTGGGAGGCCAAAGAGGCCACGTTTCTTCGTGGTTCTGAAAGGCCTGAAGTGATTGTTTTGGGGTTAGAATGTTTTGTTTTCTTTCCTCGAATGGTTTTCCAGGCCAACCGTCAAGCAGATTTACAGTCCATCAGCTCATGCTGGAGGACACGGAGGTGGGCGCTGGCCTAAGGCAGCTGGGTGAGGGGGGGACGGCCGGCTGCCGGCTGCCCGCGGGTCCTCAAGCTGGGGCCTCTCCGGGAGTCCGGCGGCCGTGGGAAACGGGGTGATCGCCTGACGCCGGTGTTCTCTGCTGCTTTGGGTGGCAGGGGCTGCAGACCGTCCCCTCGTGCACATTCTTCGTCCTTCCTTTTGGTACCGCTTAGTCTTAGGGGGCACGTGGCTCCCGGCGGAAGAGACATTTCCCAGCCCTGCTAGTGGCTAGGCCTGTCCCCTTGAGGCCGCTTTGCCTGGCGGGACGTGGTGGAAGTGATCGCGCACAACTGCCTTTGTGCAAGGACACTGCTTGCTTCCCCCTTTCCTCCCCGTCCGCTGGCTGGGATAAGGACAGGTGAGTGTCGGCCTTGAGCCCAGAGGTGGGTGCTGCATGCTGAGGGCTCAGAGCCTCTGCCAGCCCGGCCCCGCGTGCCTCTGGGTGTGCCCCGGGAGAGGAGCCACTCCAGCCACGATGGCCGGGGGTTTCCCTGCTAAGCGGCTGAGGCTATACCCGCACGCCGGGAGAAGGAGGGAAGAGCTTCCACCCGATCGGTATGAGGAGCAGCCACGCAGCAGCAGCACTTGGCAGTGTCCCCAAAGTGGCCCACGGTCACTCCCCAAGGCCCACCCCCTCCCAAACCAGCCCGGCAGGGGGCTCGGTGGACCGTGCTGGACGCCTGCCCCTTGGGGGTCTGCCGTGGCAGAGCAAGGTCAACCTCGGTCTACCGGCTGCCGTCAGAAGCACTGGGGCGCTGGTAAAAATCCCGCTGCCCAGGCCGCAGCCCACACCTATTACATCGGAGCCTCAGGGGGAGTGGGCCCCATCATCAGTGTTTTAGAAACTCCCTGGAGAGCCCCGGGTCCACGCTTCAGGTCAGGAGCAGAAGCTCCTTGGGGTTCCACTTGGCCCTTCCCACCCTGGGAGACCTTCGTGCACACCGGAAGCCAACATGGTGCTTCCGGAACAGGCCCCCACCAGACGGACAGACGTCATTCATGGCCTGCCCCCCGAGGCCTCTCCCTGGGCGGGAGAGCGTGGTGACGGGCCGGGTCTTCTCGTGCAGGAGCCAGGGGTCTCGAACTGGTGTCCAGGCAGCCCCTGAGGGCCGGCGTCCCTTTCTCCAGCTGCACTTGCAGATCACCAAGGCCTCTGGGGAGGACAGAGGGAACGTGCAGGGTGGGCGGTGAGGTGTTGTGGCTGAACGGGGCCCCCCAGAAGACAGTTCCAGTCCTAACCCCGGGCCTGGGCAGGTCACCTTGTTTGGAAAGAGGGTCTCTGAGGCTGTGATGCATTAAGATGAGGCCAAACCAGAGCAGAGCAGGCCCCGATGTGACCAGGGTCCTTGCTGGCAGAGGCAGGAAGGGCTCCTCACAGGCCTCAGCAGGCGCTGGTCCTGCCTGCACCCGTTTCAGACTCGCGGACTCCAGAGCAGGGAGATGATCTGTTTCTGTGGTTTCAGATCCCTGGTGTGTGGCACTTTGTTTTGGCAGCCCCAGGACATCAAGCAGGGTGTTTCCTCAGTGCCCCCCAGGACACCTGGCTGCTTTCTGCGGGGGGTCTACGTCCTGCCTGGTGTGTGAGAGTGGGGGGGCTGCAGCCAGGCCTCCACTCGTCCCCGCAGAGGCTGTGTGAAGACCCCTCCCAGGGCCTCATTGCAGCCAGGTGTCCTGCCCCCTGGCCTCCTTGGAAAGCAGGGAGCTGTTCTGACTGATGAACCCCTGGTGGCCCCTGATGGCGGCCCCCGGTGCCCACTCCTCACCCGTTTCCCCAGCCAGGGGGGAAGAAAGGCTCCCTCGGGCTGGCTGGGTGGTTAGATCCACCTCCGGCCTCTGCACTCCCCCCCTTTCCACTATACCAAGGACTTCCTGGCCTTTCAGCCACGTTTCACACGGGCTGCCCTGAGCCGAGGCCACAGCGAGAGGGACGCCCGTGCCCGGCTGAGCCCAGCACCAGGGGTGCCCCGTGGCGACAGAAGTGCGCCCCGGGTCCACGCCCTCAGAGTGCAGCCTGGGCACGTTCTGCCCGCTCTGTCACCGCTGCCAGCCACGCCTTCCCCAGCAGGACGTGGCTCTGGGTTTGGTCTGGGTTGCGGTCGCAGTTGACTCGTCTGGGGGGGGGAGGTGGCGGCCGGTTGACAAATCCTAGGCTCTCAGGATTGCTTGGAGGGTACCGGTGGCGGGGGCTCTTTCCCGGAGGCGAGGGCGAGGCGGGGGACTGGGCCCGGTCCCCGGCGTAGGCGTGCAAAGTATGGAGGGCGGCGAGAAAGGAACAGGCGGGACACGGTTCTTTTAGGGTGAAGAAGCCAAGAGAGTTTATTAGGGGAGAGTACAAGCTTATATCGGGCGTTTAGAGGGCGGGGTAGCTGTAGAGGTTAAAGGCTTGGATTGGTTCTGAGAGGGCGCGGAGGTTGATTGAAAAGGGGTGAGAGTTGCTCCCGTAACGGTGTCTGGCAACAATGTATGCGCACTGGCGGTGATGGGAGTTGCACTGGCAACGGGGAGTGTCCGGGCAAGATAAGGGGGTGGGGAAAAGGCGGTTCCCTCCGGCAAGCCTCCCCTAACAGTGGTGTATTTTGGGTGAGGAAATGGGGCCTGCCTCCGGCCTCACTTTCCCAGGCCCGGGGGGCTGCGGAGGGCGCTGTCGCCCGTGCCCACCACCCTCCCCAGGGGCTGATCAGGTCCCCCAGCCCAGGCCCGCCAAGTTGAAGCACGTAATCAGTGTCCCGCATTTCCCCCTTCTTTTCTAATTAAAGGAAGAAGCTTACCGGAGAGGTCCGCTAAGGGATGAGGGAAGGGGGAGGCCGGGGAGGGGAAAAAGGGGTTGACGGTAGCTTAGCGAGGCTGGAGCTCGGCGTTGGTGTGGCGCCCGGGCGCTCGACAGGGGCTTTGCTGCTTGCGGGATGGACGAGGGTGGGGGGTTTAAAGTTGGAGGTTCAGAGAAGCTGGAGCTCGAGGTTGGTGCGATGTTCAGGCGATCGAGAAGGGCCTCGCGGTCGGCGGGTTGACCGGTGGCGGTGAGGTTGCTGAGGGTTGGTTGTCATCTCGGAGTAGGGAGCGTCAGAGGTGGCGAGTCGCTGGTACTGGACTTGCACGAACGAGGAGAAAATAGCATCCGTTTGTTTCCTTACAAGCTGGACAATTCTTTTGAGCGCAGGTTTCTTCGACTCTGGAGACAAAGGTGGCGAAAGGCTTACTCGGCCCCTGGAAGAGCTTGGTGAATTTATTAGGCCGACAGGCAGAGCAGTTGGCAAACGCTCCTAAGGCGATTTCCCAAAGGATAGGCCAAAAGGTGGCAGGTGCATTAATATAGGCAGATGCATTTATAAACGCTCCCGTGCCCAAGTAAGCTTCGGGGTGATGATAGACTCTAGTGGCTGCGTCTTGCTCGCTTTGCCTAGCTGCTTCTGCCTGGAAGTGGGCACATTAATTAACAAACTGGCCGGGGTTAAGGATGGTATGGGCAAGCGAGGCCCAGTCTTGGGGGAGGCAAAAGTCCATGGTGATATCCTGCAGTAATTGGGAAGCGTATGGGCTACCTAACCCGTCCTCCTTGACGGCCCTGCGAAGCTGCTTAATAGTATCAGAGTCAATGGGATACCAGTCATACTGTTTCTGTGGTGTGGGGGTAAGGTTAGGAGGAAAGTAGCGAAAAGCACAAGAGAAAGGAGGACGCGCTTGCAGAGGGCTTGGCGCGGGAGTGGGGGTAGGGGGAGCGTTGCCCCAAGGGTTGCCCTGAGGTGTAGAAGGCAGCCAGGGGTTGTTAGTCGGCAGGGTGGGAGGAGCGGCGGCAGCTGCCGGTAGCGGCTCCGAGGGGGAGCTCGCCGGAGGGGGAGGCGGAAGTGGGAGGCCCCAAGCGTCGCAAGACGGCGGCGCGGTGGCCGTGGCTAAGGCATAAGATGGTGGACTAGCTCCGCCCTGTGAAAGGGCGGGGTAAAGCGCATGCGGTTTCCGGCCCAGCTTAGGGCTGACGTCATCGCCGGAGCACTTCCTCCCCTCGATGGAAGAAGAAGGAGGAGGAGGAAGTTCGCCATCTTGGCGAGGCTCAGTGTTATTTTGTTTTTTGGGAGTCACTTCGAGCGCGTTGTTAATCTGCTCGACTAAGGACTCTGTGTCCGAATCGTGGTCTACATTAGTATCGCTGTCTGAATCTGTTGACTGGGTTGATAGGGCCTCCTTGGATTTAATGGGGCCTCGATCAGGGGGGAGGGAGCCTTGAAGGCAGGAGCGGACGGTTATTAAGGTGGGGAGCAAGCCGGGAGGGAAGCGCTTGCTCTCATGTTCCATGGCGTTGGTGACCCGATCAATAAGGCGATTATAAGTAACAGGGTCCCAAAGATGGCAAGTGGTGAGCCATGGGTTAAAGGGCAGCAGGAGGTCCCAGTATACTTGCAGCTGCCGGACAGACACCTTACAGCGATGTGTGTCTAGGAGATCAGCCAGAGCACGAACTTGGGGTGCTTGGCGTGCAGATAGACGATTACTCATAGCGGAGTGAGAAAAGAAAAGAAAAAAAAAGGGGGTTGATTATTGAGTAAAGAAAATGAGGTAAACCGTGGTCGCGAGGCCGAAGGAGACGGCGAGAATAGAAGGCAGGAGCCTCTAGTAGCGAGAGCAGTTTGGGGGGGTGGTCGCAAAGAGGCACACCGCGCGAAACAAAGAAACAAAGACACAAAGGACCACAGCAAAGTAATGGAGGGGAAGAGGGAAAGCTACTGGAGGAAGAGTGTTAGGAGAAATGGGGGGACATAGGAAGAGAAGACGAAAGGTAGTCGGGGGTAAGAGTTAGGTTAACGCGGGAAAGGAAGAGCGGCCCGGGCGCGGAGCGGCGTGGGAGAGGCGGCTCCGGACGTGGAGCAGTGAGGGAGAGGCGGCTCCACGGGGCGGCAAGGGAGAGGCGGCCCTTACTTTGTAGGCAAGGAGAAGGGGAGCTGGAGAGGCGTCCGGGCGAGCGGGTGGTTTTACTGGACCGCTGCGTGGAGAGGACTTTTAATTCCAGGGGCCCCACGTTGGGCGCCAGTTGCGGTCGCAGTTGACTCGTCTGGGGGGGGGGGAGGTGGCGGCCGGTTGCCAAATCCTAGGCTCTCAGGATTGCTTGGAGGGTACCGGTGGCGGGGGCTCTTTCCCGGAGGCGAGGGCGAGGCGGGGGACTGGGCCCGGTCCCCGGCGTAGGCGTGCAAAGTATGGAGGGCGGCGAGAAAGGAACAGGCGGGACACGGTTCTTTTAGGGTGAAGAAGCCAAGAGAGTTTATTAGGGGAGAGTACAAGCTTATATCGGGCGTTTAGAGGGCGGGGTAGCTGTAGAGGTTAAAGGCTTGGATTGGTTTTGAGAGGGTGCGGAGGTTGATTGAAAAGGGGCGAGAGTTGCTCCGGTAACGGTGTCTGGCAACAATGTATGCGCACTGGTGGTAATGGGAGTTACACTGGCAACGGGGAGTGTCCGGGCAAGATAAGGGGGTGGGGAAAAGAGAGTTCCCTCCGGCAAGCCTCCCCTAACAGTAGTATTTTAGGTAAGGAAATGGGGCCTGCCTCTGGCCTCACTTTCCCAGGCCCGGGGGCTGCGGAGGGCGCTGTCGCCCGTGCCCACCACCCTCCCCAGGGGCTGATCAGGTCCCCCAACCCAGGCCCGCCAAGTTAAAGCACGTAATCAGTGTCCCACACTGGGTGTTTTGGGGACCTGACCCTGCTCCCAGCTCTCTTGCCAAGTAACCCCTCCAAGCGCTGCCATTCCAGGGTCTCAAGCACGGGGACTTCTTAAAGCGAGGGGAACAGCTCTGTGGAGGCTGGTAGGGGCTCACTGGGAAGTGGGGGTTGAGCCGATGGGGGTCCCCCAGAGTGTCCCATTTACCACATTCCAATTCTCGGGTGCACCTTCACCACGAGACGTCTGGAGAGGCTGGACGCTCAGCTTCGGCGGCTCTGTTGCGATGGCCGGCTTTTGGCCGCATGTGTGGCTTTGGGCTCCTTCGTTTTGTGGCTGTAAGAGATGGGGCTGCGCGGCCGCAGTTGGCTTCTCCCCCACACGGGAAGGGAGGTGGGATTCTGAGCTCATCATTTTTCCTTACGTTTGAAGCAGCTGCCTGCGCAGCGTTCCTGGACCCCTCACGCCCCCAGCCCGCCATCCAGGGCATCCAGGGCAGGGGAAAGTCCTCAGTATTGCTGTCCCCAAGCAGGCTGTTCCTGGTGACCACAAGGGTGGCCACAGGGCACCAGGGGCTGCCACACCTGTCCCTGAACATGCAGCTTCTAGCCGCACTCCAGGTCCCCATTTTCTGGAAGTTCAGTCCACTCCAGGAATAATCCTCTATCATCATCACTCTGACCACGATGGAAACCAACTCTGCTAATTTAAGCAGGAGAGATTACGGGAAGGAAACGGGGGCACCCACACTAGCGGGAGGCCCGAGTGGTTTCAGGTATGGGTGGGAGCCGAGACTGCCAGCTCACTCCACGGGGGCTCTGCCACCACCCCAGACACCCACGGCCACGCCACAGCTCGTGGCTCTCCGGGCCTCAGTTTCCTCCTGCATGATGCAAGTCTGGGGAGACCATCTGTGCGGTCAGGGGGCTCACGTGCCCTCATACCCCAATGGCCACAGATGGAGGGCAAGTTCTCTCGGCCCCACCACCATCCTTGGGAGCAGTGCTGTGACCACAAGGGGCTAAAAACAGGACAAGTGTCCAGCTCAGACAAGTTAAGAAATGAAAGGGCTGCCCAGCACTGCCCGCCCCTGACAGGCGGCATCTCCCACGCTGAGGGGGCCATGGTCAGGGTGCACCGCCTGGACTCAGCCCAGAAGCCTGGATGTCATAAGCCGTCAGATGGGAAGGTACAGGCGCCGAGAGGAGGCTGGCGCTGGCTGCTTTTCTCTCGGCTGTGTATGACCCCTCCCTGGAAGGTTGGGTACCCCAGTTGGCACGAGGGGAGGGGTCTTCAGACCTGGAGGAGAGTGGGGTGCCTGCCCATGCGCGAGGCCCCCTCCAGGCCCCTCCTCGGGGAAGCTGCTGTGCCCACCAGCTCCCTCCAGCCACACCGCCACGCCATGCTGGGTGCCCACGGAGGACAGGTTGGGTCTGTGGGTCTCGCTGCCCTTCCTGGGGCCTGCTGGGCTGTTGGTCCCAGAGCACATGCTGTGCCAAAGAGTGCTGCCCAGGCCCCCAGATCTCCTTGAGTCGGAATTGACTCTGCTTGCCTTTGGTCTTTGGGGGTGGGGGTGGGAGCCCCAGAGAAGCCTGCAGATCGAGAGGCTGAGGAGAAGCAGCCCCTCGTCCACGTCCTCTGCCCAGGTGGTGGCTGGGGGTTGTGGGGCCCTGGGGAATCTCCCCTTCCCCAGGAAGCCCTCAGCTGGTCTGACTCTCGTCCCTCTCTTTTGGAGGCATCGGGTCCTGGTGCAGGTCCCTGGGTGGCCACTGCAGCGGCCAGGACAGTCATCCCCTTGGGAGCTCCAGGGCTGGGATTCCCCTGGGGGCCCCGGGCAGAGCCTCAGTGGGGTGCTGGTCCGAGGAGCGCAGGGTGTGTGGCTGGCCCCTTCCGCTCGCTGGCCTGAGCGTTCACCAGGGATGGTGGAGGGGGCCCAGGTGGGGGCCAAGTCTTACTGGTGGGTCTGGGTCTGGGTCGGGGTGAGGAGGGAGCTGCTGCCTCATAAAGGAGAGTCCCCAGCTGTCCAGGACAGGGGCAGGGGCTGGTCAGCTCCCTCCCGGGCATGCCCAGGGGGCCAGCTGAGGCAGGTGGCGGCGACGTGGCAAAGGGCCTTGGGTAGGGGTAGGGGGATGGGACCCGCACTGGGCTCTTGGGCCCCTGGTGCTGTGGGTGGTGAGGGTGGGGGTGGGGGTGTCTCTTCTCTTCAGGCCTCAGGTCCCCGCAGACCTGCTCACCTGGGTGGGCAGCGCCTTGACCCCTGCCGCCCCCCACGGCCCTCCCCCAGCAGAGGATGGGGGGGGTCCTACAATCTCAGGGCCCTGGGGTGGGGGGGGTTGCTCATGGGAGCCGGGGAGCGCCAAAGGCCGCCTCCCGAGCCGACTCTCCCAGACCCCTCGGATCCTGGGAGGCCGGCGGGACCCCCGCCGCGCTCGGGTCACTTGCTGCATCCACCCGGAAAGGCGGGGGCCTGGGGGACGCCAGCGAGCGCCGAGGAAACGTCCTTGGCGTCCTCCCTGCCGCGGCCCCGAAAACCGCTGCTTCACCGCCCGCTGGTCGGCGCGCCGGGGCCCCCACAACAGCAGCAGCAGCGGCAAAGACCCCGCCGCTCCAACGGGAGCTCCGCCCGCGCCCCCGCGCCGCGGACCCAAGACCCGACCACGCGCCCCCGGCCGGGGCGCGCCCCCGCGGGACCCGGCCTGGTTCCGCCCTCCTCTCCCGGCGCGCGCCGGCCTCGGCGTGCTCGCTCCCGTGGCGCCCTCCCCGGCCGCCGTCCTTGCGTGCGCGTGCGTGCCGGTGCGAGCGTGCGTGCGCGCGCGCGGCGGCGGCGGCCCAGAAAGCGGCGCTCGGGGGCGGCGGCGGCTCCTGCTGAGGCGGCTCCTGCTGAGGCGGCGCCGTGGGGGCGGCCGTGACGGACCCGCGCTCCTCCTCCCGGGCCCGAAGATGCCGGCCGTGTCGAAGGGGGACGGGATGCGGGGCCTGGCCGTGTTCATCTCGGACATCCGCAACTGTGAGCGCCGCGGCGGGGCCCGGCGGCCGGGGCGGGCAGGTGGCGGGGCCGGGCCGCGGCGTGATGTCGCCTGGAGCGCTCGGCGCGGCCTCTCTGGGAACGGGGCGCGGAGCCCGGCTCCCCCGCGTACCCCGGCCTGCGCTGCGGGAGGGAAGCCGGGCTCCCGTGCCCGAGGGCGTCGCGCGCCCCGCGGCCCGGCGTGGGGTGGCTCCGGGACCCGCCCTGCCTGCCGGCCAGGCGCGGCGCTCCCGGGACGGAGGTGTCCCCGGGGCGGAAAAGCCCCCGCCCGAAGCCCGGAGGACGGCGCTCTGGAGCGGGGACTCCTGTCCGTCAGAGCGGCCCCTTTCGCTAATTTTTTTAAAAAGCCAGTGTCTTGCCTGCTGTGTTTTATTTTTGCTTTGCTCCTCACCAGATTGTGGCTTTCTGATTTCATTGCCTGAGATCTGATGGGTGTCGTGAGGAATCGCTGTAGCTTCCTCTGCTGGTAAATGCTGGTGAGCTCACGAAGCTTCCCTGCGTTCTCGCTTCCTTAGATGGAGTCGAGGCCCGGGATTCCAGTCGGGGTTCTGTCACCGTCGGTCTGTCCTTCCCCACCCCGCGGAGGGGCGTAGAAACACCCTCAGATGGGTGCTGGTCCAAGAGGGCGGCAGGCGTGCCTTCTCTTCCTCTGCTGACCTGTGTAATTTCTAAGACAGTGTGGTCACGACCATGGTCATTCTGTGGGCTACATGTGTGTTTCTAGTTCAGGGGGGACCCTTGGGCAGAGGCTCCACAGCCTTAAATGAGCTATGACATTTGTCCTCCCAATTTTGAAGAAAGTTGCCTTGTACGGGAGAGCATCAGGGGCTGCTTCGGGCCAGGAGACTGCGTGGATGGAGGACAGGCACACACTCTCCCGGGAGCTGCCCGTGTCAGTCCTGCGTGTGGCCATGCTGGGTGTTAAGAAGTCGGTGATGGTAAATATTTGTTGACTCACAGTTGTGGACCAGACTTCCTCCACATCTGCACTATCGGTGGGAAATTCTTTGTGGTGGGGGCATCCTGTGCCTTATGGGACGTGCACCAGCTTCCCTGGCCTTCCCCCACTCCGTGTCAGTAGCACCCCCCCAGGTGAGACAGCAAAACTGTCTGCAGACCGGCTGGTGTCCCGTGCAGGGCACAAATGCCCTCAATGGAGAACCACTTCTGAATAAGACAGTCCCTACCCTAAGAGAGAGCCAGGTGGAAATGGCCCCTTCTGCAGGAGGCACCTTCCCGGCCTCCTACGACAGCCCCCATCAGTCCTGGGGCTGTGTGTCCCCTGAGCAGCGGCCGTCACACGTGTCACTCTGTCCCCCACCAGGCTCTGCGCTCCTCGAGGGCAGGGACTGTGTCTGCCTTGCTCTCCGTGTCATTCCTTCCGTGTTGCCCAGTGCTGGGCTGGCACATTGTACTTGACGGATAAGTGAAGAGATGAGCCAGAGAAGGCTTCCCCGGGAGGAGATTCTTGAGCTGATTTCGCAAGATGTTGAAAGGGCCGTCAGCCAGGAGGGGTAGCTGGGTCACGGCCGGGTGAGCCTGGAAGAGCCCAGAGCAAATGTTCTTGACAGTGTGTGAGGTTGGGACGGAGCTGGTCTGGACGCAATTCCTGTGTTCTGGAGAGAGGGGTCAGGGCTTCCCTTCCCCCTGCCCCCTCTGAGAGGACAGCCAGGTGTCCCGCAGCCCCAGCCACCCAGCCTCAGTTTCCGCACCTGACAGGTGGGGTCCTAGGGTTTGTGCTGAAGTATTGAAGTGGTTCCCTTTTACCGTTTAGGGCTGGTTTCTTAAATAGCCCTCCCTGAGCTGAGGTTGGGAGGGCAGCGGGCAAGGGGACGGCGCGCTTTGCCTCTAGTAGTGCTGTACGCTGGTGTCCACCCCAGCAGACTGGCTGGGCCTGCCTCGAGCCGGTAGCTGACTCAGTACCACGGGAAATGAACTCGATCCTTTCTCATCAACTTCTGCTAGTGCCAGTTCAGTGGGTAGGAGTTACTGAAGCACCTCTTTCTTTCATTGGTGTTGCAATTTTTTAGTCCTTTTATTTAGTCCCAGTGTTTTTTTTTAAAAAACAAAACTCTTTATTTTAAAATGATTGTAGATCCACAGGAAGCTGGCGCCTAGGCCCCTGAGCCCGCCTCCTTGGATGGGACATCCTCCGGGACCGCAGGGCAGCTTCGACAGCAAGAAGGGTGCCTGGAGCTTAGTTGGTGTCACCAGTTCTATGCACACTCGTCTGTGAGTGTGTGCGCATTTTTCTGCACGGTTTGTGCACACATAGGTTGGTGCAGCCCCATGACAGTCAAGACACCGAACTGTCCCATCGCCACCCCCTCGTGGCCACCCCTGCCCCAGCCCCCCCGCTTGGCGCCCACTCTTCTGTGCTCCGTCTCCTCATTTTGTGATTTCAAGGAAGTCATGTCAGTGGAACCCCTCAGTGTGTAACCTTTTGCAGTTGGTTTTTTCACACAGCACCATTTCCTCAAGGTCCATCCAAGTTCTGCATTAATCACCTTATATTCAAGCATCAAATTTCAAGAAAAACAAAGAACCGCTGTATTATTTGCTAGTTATTCAAGTATTTTTAACTTTTGTTTGTTTTTACACATGTGATCTGTCAGCCAGGGAAAGTCATATAAGCCCCAGTTAACACGTCTTTATGCATTGCTACTGCTGTATCAACACTAGAGTTTTTAAAAAACTGTTTATTTATTTTGAAGAAATTTCAAACTTACAGGACAGTTACAAAAATAATGCAAACCCCCTATAGAGAACTCCAACATACCCCCACCTACCCAGATACCCAGATCTACCAAGTTTAGCATTTTGCCACCTTTGCCGTATCATTCTTTGTATTTACCTACCTACCTGTCAGTCTATCATGTGTTTATTACGGAGCCATCATCTATCATGTGTCTATCCTCTCATCTGTCTATCTACCTATCTTCTGAGCATTCAGAGCAAGCTGCATACATTGTACTCCTTGAACGCTTAATACTTCCAGAAACGTTTCTTACAATCAAGGATATTCATTTATGTAATCACCTTAAGTGTAGTTATCAAGTTCAGGAAACTTAAAATTGATGTAAAGCATGCATTCTATATTCTGATTTTTATGTTCCAGTATTGTCCTTTTGAGCCTTTTCTTCTCCATTCTTAGATCCCTTGCAGGATCATGTATTGCATTTAATTGTCGTTATCTCTCTTTTTTTAATCCTTTTTTAAAATTTTGGAAATATATACAACGTAAATCCCCCCCCAAGCACACCATTCAGTGGGATTAATCACATTCACAATGCAGTGCCCTCACCACCTTCCATTTCTAGAACTTGCCCTTCACCACAAACAGAAATCCTATACTCATTTTGCTTAAACTTCCCATTGCCCCTGCCCCCACTCCTGGTAACCTATGCTGTGTTTTCTGTCTCTATGAATTGTGTATTCTCTGATATTTCTTTCTGGTTACCATGGGCTTAAATTTGACAACCTAAATCTGTACTACTCATGTTTGCTTAGATAGGAGTTTAACTTCAGTAGCTTACCCAAACTAGCTTCTATACTCCTCCACCTATATCTTTATGTAGTTTTGTCACAAATTACATATTTATACTTCAGGCATCTAAAACTGTTGTATTATCATTACATTTTATGCATTTGCCTTTTAGATCCTGTAAGAAGTGAAAAGTAGAGTCACAAATCAAAAATACAATGGCATGAATACTTCTGTTTACCCATGTTGTTATCTTTATCGGAGATCTTTATTTCTTCATGTGGCTCCAGTTGATTGTCTAGTGTCCTTTCCTTTACCTGCAGAGCTAACTTGAGCAATTCTTATCAGGCCCGTCTAGTGGTGATGAACTCCCTCTGCTTTTGCTTATCTGGGGATATCTCAATCTCTCCCTCTTTTTTTTTTTTTTTTTTTAAGTTCAGTTTTATTGAAATATATTCACATACCATACAATCATCCATGGTCTACAATCAACTGTTCACAGTATGATTATATAGTTATGCGTTCATCACCACAGTCTATTTCTGAACATTTTCCTTACATCAGAAAGAATCAGAACAAGAATAAAAAATAAAAGTGAAAAAAGAACACCCAAATCATCCCCCCATCCCACCATATATGTCATTTAGTTTTTATCCCCATTTTTCTGCTCATCCATCCATATACTAGATAAAGGGGGTGTGATCCACAAGGTTTTCACAATCACACTGTCACCCCTTGTAATCTACATTATTATATAATCGTCTTCAGGAGTCCAGACTGCTGGGTTGGAGTTTGGTAGTTTCAGGTATTTACTTCTAGCTATTCCAATACATTAAAACTCTAAGAGGTGTTATCTATATAGTGCATAAGAATGTCCACCACAGTGACCTCTCGACTCCATTTGGAATCTCTCAGCCACTGAAACTATTTCTTTTCATTTTGCATCCCCCTTTTGGTCAAGAAGATACTCTCAGTCCCACGATGCTGGGTCCAGATTCATCCCCGTCCTCCCTCATTTTAGAAAGACATTTTGCTTGATACAGAATTTTTGGTTGGTACTTTAAATATGTCTCCCCACTGCCTTCTTGCCTCCATGGTTTCCGAGGAGAAATTGGCACTTCATCTTATTGAGGCTCCTTGTACGTGACATGGTGCTTCTCTCCTGTGGCTTTCAGAATTCTCTGTCTTTGGCATTCGACAGTTTGATTGTATCTTGGCATGATGTGGGTCTTTTTGGGTTTATCCTGTTTGGAGTTTGTTGAGCATCTTGGAAATGAATGTTCATGTCTTTTGTTAAATTTGGGTGGTTTCTAGCCATTATTTCTTTGACTATTCTCTCTTCTCCCTTCTCTCTTTCTCCTGCTGGGACTCCCTCAGTGCCTACATTGGAACATTTGGTGGCCCACAGGCTCTTCAGGCTCTGCTCACTTTTCGTCATTCTTTCTTCCTTCTGCTCCTCAGACTGGATGATTTTGGTTGTCTTATCTTCAGGTTCACTGATTCTTTCTTCTGCCAGCTCCAATCTGCTGTGGAACCCCACTAGGGAATTTTAGATATCTGTTACTGGCGTCTTCAGCTCTGTCTGGTTCCTTTTCATAATTTCCATCTCCCTGTTGCTCTCTTTGTGTTCACCTGTTGTTTTCCTGATTTCCTTTTGTTCTTTTCCCATGTTTTCCTTTAGTTCTTTGAGAATATTTAAGATCATTTATTAAAGTTTTTAGCTAGAGTGTCCCAGGTCTGGACCTCCTCAGTGATGGTTTCTGATGCTTTAATCTTCTCCTTTGCCTGGGCTATCGCTTTTTGTTTCTTTGTATGTTTTGTCTTCTTTTGCTCAGCCTGGACAATTTGATGTTGTGAAGTGTTACCACTGGAATTTAGACTCTGAGGCGTCTGTTCTGTAAGCGTGTGCTCTCCTTCGGGGCTCTTCCACACAGTGAGCTTAGAGAACAGCTCCAGGCCGAAGCGCAGGAGCCGCCCCGTCCTCTCTGCACATATGTCTGGTCTCCGGCGTGTGTGGGTGCCCTGGGAATTTCCCCATTTACACGGGTACGAATGTCTTCTCTTCTCTAGGAAGCGGTGTCCTCACAGTCCCAGGCCCTGCGCTGCGTGTCCGACAGCCAGCAGCCCCCTGCCCCAGGCAGCCACTCGCCGCTCTCCCACCCCATCCTGGAGGCGCAGGACAGGTTCTGGGTGGTGAGTCCTTGGGGCACCACCGGACAGATTGGGCCCAACAGTCATCCCACTTTTAAGTGGCCTGTTATGCAGTCTTTAACTGCTTTCTGGAGCTTTGAGAAAGGTATTTCTGCCAGTTTTTGCTAGTTGATCAAAGTTTCAGTGGGGGGACAGAGCCCTGAAGCGTCTCCCTCCACGGTCTTGATTGGCTGGGACTTCAACACCAGAATATTTTTGAAAGTATAAGATACCGCTGAAAATGTTCTTCGACTCTGGAAATTGACAGCAGAATGGTCAGGGCTTATTGTGAGACCATTAGGTTACCAGTGGGTGGCAAATGACCGTCCATCCTCCTGGCAGTCATCGTTCAGTGTGCGTGGTGTGGGGGGCTGGGGCTGCATGCACCGTAAGGACTTCCATCGCGCCGGAAGGCGTCTCCCATAATCCCTCCAGGTGCTCATGTGATGGAAGGCAAGTGGAGAGAGTAATAAGCACGTTGGCAGAAACTCATTTCCCATATTCTTGAAGAAAGCAAATCAGTTTTGCTGCAGGTGCGGTGATAAACCAGTAGGATGATCAATACTCTTTAATCATTGTGGTTGTAACAAAACTTGGTCCCTTCCATTTCTGTTCCCTGTTGAAGTTGAGTACCCCTTTGAATTATACTTTAGCATGACTATAGTTTAAAAAATTTTATTTGTTCATAAATGAACATGAAATGAACACAGAAATGAAGAAACTACAAATGTAAAAATTTAAATTCTACTTAAACTTCATTGTGAAAGTTAAATATAAAATTGGTAATTTCCCTGATGAGCAGTAAAGAATCAGATTCTGGTAAAGATTCTGGTAAAGACCAGAATCAGAGTTTGTCTACTTTTTAAGTATAAGGCTCTTAAAAAAAAAGTTCATATTGGTTTTTCTGCAATCAATGACTGTACATTTTTAAAATGCTGACTTCTAATGAAAGAATGCCCTTGTTGCACATTCTCTTTTGCACTCCTATGCATAATTTATATTCCTTAGAAACCGATTTGGGAAGTGTGCAGTGGAGGGGCCAGGAGAGGAGCAGGCCACCACGCTGGAGGAGCGGAGTTCCTGCCGGGCTGGTGGTGCCGCTGCGGGACCCGGGCACGTCTGCCTGGGTTTCCTCTGGCTCCTGTTTCTTAAAGAGGAGTGCGCCGCCCGGGACCACGTGCTCCCAGGCACGCACGGAGCGCTGCTGCTTTCTCTTCTCGACATGATTTTTATTCTGTTCTGTTGTGTGAAAGGTTTTGTAGTTGCTGAGTTCTTTAGAATAAGAGGTTTGGGCTAAGTGGCATTCCCTTGGCTGTCTAAAAACCAGAGTCGAAGCAGAGGGGCAGACTAGTGAAATTTGGGAGGAAGATTTTGCACTAACAGAAATAGAGAAGTTGAAATAAATGCTTGTGCTCCTGGAGGGTGAATTACTGCATGCGGCTCCTCAGAACACACCCCATTGGTTTAGCAGGTTCTTGAGCTTGGAGCCACCCTCTGTGGACTGCAAGTTTTAAAACTCATAAATGACTGGGAATCAAAAGTCTTTTTGTAAACTCGTTTGGCAGAAACACTGGGCTGGAGCTGGCCTGAGGCTCCCTGGGGTCTCCCGCGTGGACGTCCATGTGTCTCACTGCAGACTTGCTTGTGTGCGTGCAGGACGCTGCCCCACCCCTGGGTGCGGTGACAGGCGGTACCTGCTTCCTTGTAAAGCCTGAGCAGCTCGGAATTCTGAAACAGGCTTGGTCCCCGGTGCTGGCTCAGGGGCTGGAGGCCTGGACCCGTTAGGTGGGTCGAGAGGTGACAGTGTGGCCCCTGCCGTCCCCAAGGAGCATGCAGGCCTCTTGTGGCCTGTGCTTTGGGCCCCTGGGACATGGAGCACTCCCTTCCCGCGTGTGGACTGCTCAGGCGTCGCTGCCCAACCTGCCCCCACCCCCCCACCCCGGTGTGCATGCCCCCCACCCCCACTCCCCTTGGATCGGCACCCGGCTGCCCTGACTGGCCTGCCTCCGGGGAGTCGGAGGGTGGTGCGCTCCTGTCGGCCTCTCCACTGTGCTGAGGAGAGTTTAGAAATGAACTGCACAACACTGACATGGGGAAACAAGAGTGGGGACAGTTTTCACCAGGTCATGCAGTGCCTGAGATGTAGACGATAGGAATCTGTCTCCGGATTCTGGCGCCATTTGCCGTCTTTACCACCTCCCTGAGTGGCGTGGCTAAAATGTGCAGTGTTAGGATGAGAAGAGTTTCAGGTTGGGGGGTTCCAGGGGGTGTCCCAGGTGGAGCAGGCGCTGCAGCTGTCCAGAACAAATAGGAAGCAGTTCGGGAGCAGGCTTGCTTTGAGACAGTGCCCTGGAGGCCAGGGTTGGCAGAGCCCCGGGGGGGCGGCCATGGGGGCAGCTGCCACTGTGGGGAGAGGCCGGGCCTCCCAGGCTCCTCCTTTAGCGCGGCTGCAAGGGGCCCTGGCCAGCGGGCACTGCGGGGCGGGGAGGGGGCGTCTTGTCCCTCACCGAGTTCTGCCCTGTCCCGCTCCCGGAGCCTTGAGTGGCTGACTTCTGCAGGTCATGTCCTGTAGGGAAACCTGGGCTGCCCGGGGGTTTGGGCCGGCCCCTGAGGCTGTCCCCTTCTGCCCCCATGGATGCTGCCCTGTTGACAGCCTGGGGCCTTCATTGTCACCCCAGATTCCGTCCCAGTGAGGAGTTGCGCTGGGTTTGGATCCATCCCTTTCCCTGGTTCTCCAGACATTTCCCATTGACCTTTCTTTCCACCTGCCCCAAGATCCACTGTCCTGTCCACAGAGTGCTTAAAAGTGCAGAGGCCAGCGTCTGCACTGGGTTTCCTGGTTTTGTGCACATCCTTTGACCCCTCTCCAACACGAATGTGGGCCAGGCTTTGGCCTTGCATTTCCTGGGGGCAGCCTCGCTTCCCGCTTCCCGGGAAGGGTTGACACAGAGCTGTGCTTTTCTGTTACAGTTTCAAAAGAATGGAAACAGCTCTAAGTAGATGTTGAGTGGATTCTTTTAACACAGGGCATAGAAAAAAATATAGCAGGAAAATGACCGTTTCAGAATGCATTTGGATTACTTTTATTTCCCTTAAAAAATATAGTCCTTTAGTGTATTTTTTGTCACATATGGTACAACCAGATCAGGACCTTACTTTGAACCCCGTTTGAGTCCCGAGGAACCCACGGGCCTTCAGTGGTTGGGTGTGTGCTGGTTTCACCTGGTGAGTCCCTCCTGGGAACCCTCAGGTGTCCTCCTTCCCTGAATGGAGGGCTCACGACGACCCAGCTGTTCTTGTGATCCTCTTGTGCCTTCTGTTGAGTTACTTCTCCTTTTCTAACTTCTTTGCCTTAGTATTTGGTCACAATTCGAGCTGTTCCTGCTCAGCGCAGCACACTCAGCCTTCCCGAGCGCGGGGCCCAGCTGCTCGTCCCCGAGGTCAGGCTGGCGGGGGGCTTGCTCCCGCTGAGTGGGGGTCCCCCGCCACTGAAGGGGGGTTCCCTGTGGGCAGAGCTGGTGCCAGAGGGTCGCGGGAGGCTCTGTCCTGCCGGGCGCTTGTGTCTGTTTGCCACGCCTTCCGTGAGGCAGTGTTTGCCGTAGATGTCATTTAAATCGGCTTTGAAACAAATAGCAAGAAAAACAGTTCCTCACATTACTGTCTTGTTGTTTTGCTCTAATTTTGCTACAACCCCAAAGGTGAAGAGTGTTTTGAAGTATATATTTCAGAATCTATTTGTTTTGCCTGCTGTGTGCTGTGGATTTTTCTAGGCCCTGGGGACTCAGTGGGTCACAAAATGGGCACCCCCCCCCCCACCCGCTCAGCCTTACATTCCCCTGGGAGTAGACAGACCAGTGAAGTGAACGGCTTTTCTGCCTGGGCATCGCTGCCCACCCACCACTGTCCTTCCGTCGTGGGGAAGGGAAGAAGGAACCGCGTGGAGGGGTGGTCAGGGTAGGTGGCCGGGAGAAGATTGATTCTCAGGATGCTGTGAAGGAGACGTGGAATTAAGCCACGGGGACACCCAGAGAGAGCAGTCTCTAGGTGGGGTGCAGGGGCAGCATGCGGCTGTGGGGAGGGACCTGGAGGCAGGTCATGGGGGCCTATAGGAATCCCTTGGAGGGACTGGGCACAGCAGTGATCGGAGTCAAATCATATTTGCTTTTTAATAAGCTCATTCTGTGTGCTGTGTTGAGAATAAACACTAGGGGCAAGGGCTGCCCAGGGAGACAGCCTGGGAGGATGTGGCTGAGGTGATGCTGGCTTGGACCAGACATGGGGGACACTGACCAGGGGCCCCAGGCTTGGACCAGATGTGGGGGACACTGACCAAGGGCCCCAGGCTTGGACCAGACATGGGGGACACTGACCAGGGGCCCCAGGCTTGGACCAGACACGGGGGACACTGACCAAGGGCCCCAGGCTTGGACTGGACTTGGGGTTGCCGACCAGGCCCCCACTCTTGCTACACTCTATTTCAGTACTTTACAGATGCTGCTTCCCAGCCTGGGGCTGGCTTTGTTTCTGTCCACCTCCATCTTTACCATTGTGTGTCTGAAGGGCACGTCTTTTTTCTCTGGCTGCTTTTAGGCAATTTGATTATGACATGACTTGTGATTTTCTTCATGTTTTTTATGTTTGGAATTTGAGCTTCTAAGATCAGTGGGTTTATAGTTTTTATCAAATTTGAAGGGTTTTGGCCATCGTTTCTTCAACTCTCTCCCATCCCTCTCCCCTCCTGGGGACGCTAGTTCCGTGTTTGTGAGGCCTCCAGGGTGTCTGCACCCATGGCCGCTCTGCTCATTCTTCTCAGCCTTTTTTCCCCTCGGTGTGTGTTTCATTTTGAACTTTGTTAGTCTTTTCTTCTGAAGTGTTGGATATGCATCGTCTCGGATGTTGTGATTCTCATCGCTCCATGTCCAATCTGGGTACTTCTTGTGTTGTCTCAGTCTCTTAACTTGCCCATGGGCCCTCTGCCTTCCTGGGCGTGTGGACATGTGCAGAGGGACTCGGTCTGCCTGGTGTCACCGGTGCCGATTCGGGGTGTCTCTGTTGGCTGGTGTTGTCTCCTTGCTGTGGGCTGTGATCTCGTAGTTTCCTGTTGTTTTGAATGCCTGCTATTTTTTGTTGGATGCCAGACATTGTGAATTTTACCTTATTGGGTGCTGAGTATTTTTTTTTTTTTTTCAGTATGCTTGAGCTCTGTTCTGGAATATATCTAAGCTGCTTGGAAAGACTTGCCTCCTCCTGGGGTTCGTGGAAACCATTTGCTCTTTCCATGAAGGGCACAGCGCGGCCGTCAGTCCGGGGGCGGTTCTCCCCAGGCTGTGCGCCCTGAGGGTGTCCATCCTGGCTTAGTGGGCCTGTGCTGGCTTTGCCCCCTGCCCCCATGCCTGCTGCTGGTTCTTCCCTGGCCTCAGGTGGTTTCCTGCCCTGCAGTCGGCCAAGTCCTGGAGGGCCCCAGTGCCGATCGCAGGGACTCTGTCCCCAGCAGGGAGGCCCCCGGCTCCGTGTGCCGCCTCCAGGAGTGAGCATGGCGTTTGTTCCCGTCTCTCAGTGCTCGCTGTCCTCCGGCTGTAGTCCAGCCTCTGGGTCCGGGTTTCTCGTTGTTCTGGGTGGGAGGGTAAAGCTGGTCTGTGTGGAGTGTGCAGCTACAAACACGAGGATGTTCAGAGGGGAGGTCTAGCCAGGGGCAAACGTGGCAGCATGGACGTGGCAGCGTGTGCCCCTGGACGGCTCAGAGTCACGAGGGAGCGAATGGGGCCGAGTCAGCAGGCCGGTGCCGGGCCTGTCAGGTGCACCCCTGCTTGTGCTCGTCCCCTCTCCACAGTCAGGCCTATAGTAGGTGCCCTCGCCCTCCCTGTTTTATGGACGGGGAGCCCAAGGCCACTCGCCCGCATCATGGTGGACCCAGGATCCACACTTGGGCTGGCCAGCTCTAGTCTCCTCTGTGCCCACGATGTTATACCAGCTCTCCAGAGAGCAAGGGAGGAGAGCTGGGTGGGGGAGTTCCAGGGTGCCCCAGTGTCCTGGCCAGGGAAATGTGGGCATCGGCCAGGAGCATCCAGGTGAGGGAGGTGTGGCTGTTGGCCAGGAGCATCCAGGTGAGGGGGGCGTGGCCGTGGGCCAGGAGCATCCAGGTGAGGGGACCTGGGCGTCGGCCAGGAGCATCCAGGTGAGGGGGGGCGTGGTCCATTTCCAGTGTTCTGCTCCACCTGCCTGCTTCAAGCTTACAGTTTTGCTGTTGGTTTTCCTATATCCCATCCCTGTTTTTTTCCTTCCCATTTACAAAATCACCTTTATTGAGGTGTAATTTACATTCAGTAAAATTCACCACTTTTAAGCACACAGTTCAATTTGACAAGGGTGTACAGTCATGTAACCACCACCACAGCCACAATACAGAAGGCTTCCAACACCTACAAAATTATCTCGGGCCCCTTTGTACTCCGCCCCTTCCCCCAGTCCTGTGCCCATGTGACTGCTGGTCTGCTTCCCGCACTGCAGCTGGGGCGTCTCTTTTCTCATATTTCATATCGATTATCCCATTACTTTTACTTCTCTTTTCTTCCTTCCTGATTTCTTTTTTTTTAATTTTTTTAAATGCAGTATTATTGAGATATCTTTGCACACCATTCTATGCTTAGGAAATGTACGGTCACTGGCTCATAGTGTCATTACGTAGTTATGCATTCATCACCACAATCAATTTTAGGACATTTTCATTGCCCCCCCCCCCAAAAAAAAAGCAAAAAGAAAACCCAAAACATCCCATATCCCTTATACCCCGTATTATTGACCCCTAGTATTGGTGTGGTACATTTGTTACTGTTGATGCAAGAGTATTAAAATATTATTGTTAACTCTAGTCCATGGTTTTGCAGTAGGTACATTTTTCCCCATGTACCCCTCTATCACACTCACACACTCTTCAGCACTGTTGATTATTCTTAATAACGTGCTCCTGTTACCTCTATCCATTTCCAGACATTTGGACTTAACCTGGTTAAAAATTCTACACATGTTAGGTAACCACTCCCTATTCTCTAGCCTTATTGTATCTCCTGGTAACCTGTATTCTAGATTTTATGACTGTGAGCTTGCATATTATAATTAGTTCATGTTAGTGAGATCATACAATATTTGTCTTTTTGTGTCTGACTTATTTCACTCAGCATAATGTTCCTTAAGGCTCATCCATGTGGTTGTGTGCTTCTGGACCTCGTTCTTCCTCACTGCTGAATCATACCCCATCGTGTGGACAGACCGCATCTTGTTTATCCGCTCTTCTGTTGACGGACACTTGGGCTGTTGCCATATTTTGGCAATTGTGAATAATGCTGCTGTGAACATCGGTGTGCAAGTGTCTGCTTGCCTCCCTGCTCTCACATCTTCTGGGTATATCCCGAGTGTTGGGACTGCCAGTTTGTAAGGCAGCTCTGTGCTTAGCTTTCTGAGGAACTGCCAAACCCTCTTTCCTGGTTTGTTATTTGAATATTTAGTATTCCATTTTGAATTCCTGTAATGACTTTTTAGCTGTACCTTTTTTAAAAAAGTGGGGATTACAATGTACAGTCTCGACTTACCACAGTGTATGTAGAGTTAACCTTGTACCAATGCGTGTAAAATGTAAGAGCCGCTCAACAGTATGATTCTGTTCACACCTCCCTTCCCTGTGCTACTGTTGTCATGTATTGTTGTTTTAAAGAAATTAAGGGAAGAAGCAAAAGAAATGTTCCATTTGCCGTTTCTGGTGCTCCTCCTTCCTTCTCACATTCCCTGAAGCATAAGAACATTTTAAAACCATTTCTTATTGTGCTGCAGTGCAGGTCTGTTGGAAATAAATTCTCTTTATTTTTCTGCAAACTACTCCACAGTTAGAGGGCACAGCCTTCACAAGTCTGCTCTTACCGAAGTCACCAGAGCCCCCCACTTCTGCCAGCTGGCTATGAATTTGGGGTCCCCACAGCCACCTTCAGTTCAGTAGTTCACCAGAACTCTGGAAAGTGCTACACGTACCACTGCAGTTTTATTATAGCAGAAAGGATACCAGTTAGAACCTGCCAAAGGAAGGGGCACGGAGGATGAGGTCCAGGGGTGTCCCAGATGTGAAGCTCCCATCGTCCCAGAGACGCGTCTCCCTCCTGGCACCCAAGGGTGACAGTGCCCCAAGAGGGCGGTCGGCCGGGGACACTCCCCTAAGCTGCAGTGTCAGAGCTCTTTTTTTTTTTTTTTAATTTTTTTTATTAGAGAAGTTGTTTGTTTATAGACCAATCCTGCATAAAATGCAGAATTTGCACATACCACCCCACCAGCAACACCTTGCATTGGTGTGGAGCATTTGTTACAATCGATGATAGCACTTCTTTATAATTGTACTATTTGTCTTTAAACAGTAGTTACCTTTGTTACAATTGATGAAAGATTATTAAAGTAGTTCTGTTAACTATAGTCCATAGTTTACATTAGGTGTATTTTCCCCCATATACCATCCTGTGATTAACGTCTTCTGTTAGTGTTGTACATTTGTCATAATTCATGAAAGGACATTTTTATAGTTGTACTAGTCACTATAGTCTGTTGTCTGCAATAGGGTTCAATGTGTTATATGGTCCTATGTTTTATCTTTTAATTTTTATTCTAGTAACATGTATGTCGTAAAGTATCTCCTTTTAACCACATTCACCTATATAATTCAGTGCTGTTAATTACGCTCACAATACTGTGCTACCGTCACCACCATCTATTTCCAAACCTTTGCAATCAACCTAAATGGAAATTCTGTACAAGTTAAGCATCTGCTCCCCAACTCTCTAACCCTACCCTATCTCCTGGTAACCTATATTCTAGATTCTAACTGTGAATTGCTTATTATAATTAGTTCATGTCAGTGAGATCATACAATATTTGTCCTTTTGTGTCTGGCTTATTTCACTCGGCATAATGTCCTCAAGGTTCATCCGTGTGGTCGTGTGCATCAGAACGCCCTTCCTTTTTACGTCTGAGTAATATCCCATCATCTATTTATGCCACATGTTGCTTATCTGTTCATCGTCTGTTGGACACCCGGGTTGCTTCTGTCTTGTGGCAGTTGTGAATAATGCCAAACATCGGTGTGTGTTAAATATCTGTCGAGTCCCTGCCTTCAGTTCTTCTGGGATTGCGGGCACGTGTGGTTATTCTCTGCTTGGCTTCCCAAGGAACTGCCAAACTCCTCCATGCGGCTGCACCATTCCACACTCCCACCAGCAGTACCGAGTGTTCTTGTTTCTCCACATCCTCTCCAACACTTGTAGTTTTCTGTTTTATTTTGTTTTTAATAGTAACCATTCTTGTGGGTGTGAAATGATCACTTATTGTGGTTTTGATTTGCATTTCCCTAATAGCTAGTGATGTTGAGCATCTTTTCATGTGCTTTTTAGCCATTTGTATTTCCTCTCTGGAGAAACATCTATTTGTGCTTTTTGCTCATTTTTTAATTGGGTTGTTTGTTTCTTGTTGAGTTGTGGGATTTCTTTATATATTCTGGATATTAAACCCTTATCGAATATGTGTTTCCAAATATTTTCTCCCATTGAGTAGGTTGTTTTTTCACTTTTGTGACAGAGTCCTTTGAGAAATAAAAGTTTTTAATTTTGATGAGGTCTCATTTATCTATTTTTTCTTTGGTTGCTTATGCTTTGGGTGTGAAGTTTAAAAAGCCATTGCCTAACACAAGATCCTGAAGCTCTTTCCCTACATTTTCTTCTAGGAGTTTTACAGTCTTGGTTCTTATATTTAGGTCTTTGATCCATTTTGAATTCAGTTTTGTGTATGGTGTGAAACGAGGGATCCTCTTTCATTCTTTTGCATGTGGATTCCCAGTTTTCCCAGCATTTATTGGTGATACTGTTCTTTCCCAATTGAGTGGTCTTGGCAGTCTTGTCAAAAATCAGTGGGCCATGAATGTGAGGATTGATTTCTGAACTCTCAGTTCTGTTACATTAGTTAGTGTATCTGTCCTTGTGCCAGTACCATTCTGTTTTTACCACTGTTGCTTTGTAATATGTCTTAAAGTCAGGAAGTGAGAGACCTCTAACTTCTTTTTCTTTTTCCAGATGTTTTTGGCTATTTGGGGCCCCTTACCCTTCCAAATAAATTTGGTGTTTGGCTTTTCCATTTCTGCAAAGTAGGCTGTTGGAATTTTGATTGGGATTGCATTGAATCTGTCAATCATCTTGGGTAGAATTGATATTTTCAATTTTTAGTTTTTCAATTCAGGTACATGGAATGTCCTTCCATTTATTTAGGTCTTCTTTGATTTTTTTTAGCAATGCTTTATAGTTTTCTGTGTTCAAGTCCTTTAAATCCTTGGTTAAATTTTTCCCCTAGATATTGGATTCTTTCAGTTGATATTGTAAATGGAATATTTTTCTTGATTTCTTCCTCAGATTTCTCATTACTAGTGTATAGAAACACTACTGATTTTTGTGTGTTGATCTTTTACCCTGCCGCTCTTCTGAATTTGTTTATTACCTCTAGTAGCCTTCTTGTAGATTTTTTGGGGCTTTCTATATCTAGGATCACATCATCTGCAAATAGTGAAAGTTTTACTTCTTCCTTTCCAACTTGGATGCTTTTTTTTTTTTTTTTTTCTTGTCTAAGTGCTGTGGCTAGAACTTCCAGTACGGTATTGAATATAACAGTGGTGACAGTGGGCATGCCAGAGCAGGTGTTTTGGACAGTGTCTGCCTGCCCACCAGCTCTTTTTGGGAGACAAGTGAGCCCTGCAACTCCCCCAGTAAGATAGTTTCTTGTTGGCAGTGTGACAATAAGCGGGAATTCCTGAGTAGAGCAGTTAGTAGGTTCTGTTATTGGCGAGTCAGTCCAGAGGACTTTGAAACCTGAATTTTCCAGAGTGGACTTTAAACCTTGAACCCCTGCTTGTAAAAGCAGAGGTCCTTTTTGGAGGATGTCATCACGGTGGAGGCAGGAGGGTGGCTCGCTGACGTAGCATGTCCAGCAAAGGCCTCTCTGAGCCGGTGACTGTGGCTGAGCCTGTGGCTGCCCAGGACCTGCCCTGTGGTGGGGGGTGGGGGGTGTGGGGAGAGGCCTGGGTGGGCAGGAGCGGGTTCCGGTCCAGCACCTCCAGCAGCACGGCTGGAGCAGAGTCAGGCAGGACAGGAAGCCTGGTTTCGCCACAGGCGCCAGGCGGTGGCCGTCGAGGCAGAACAAGGCGAACGAGGCCGCTATCTGTACCTAAGGCGGGACTCCGGCTTCTGGGTGGAAAATAGGCCACAGGAAGCCAGGAGTGGAGGGAGGGCGCTGATGAGGTCCAGACAAGAGTCGGTGGAGGTAAAGGAGAGGGTGGGCACTCGTGTGCAGGCAAAGCGGACCGGACTGCTGGGGGATGGACGTGAGGAAGAGGGGATGGCGCCGGACGGGGCCTGTCTGGGCGGCAATTCTAGTGCGGAGTAAAGGCTGTTTCCCAGCGCTGTGCTCTGAGGCTCTTGGCCAGTGTTCAGCATGCGGGAAGCGTGTGGTGTGGGGCGCAGCCGTGTGCTGTGTTCATTCCTCAGCAGGGTGGGTGCCAGGCCCTGCCCTGGGTTCTGGGGACGGCCGTGAACAAAGCCCACAAGACTTCTCCTCCTGCAGAGCAAGCATTCTGGTGGAGGGAAATAGAAAATCAAAAGAAAAGTAGTTGCTATGTTAGAAAACAAGGAGTGCAGCAGAGAGAAACTAGGGAAGGAAGGTGGCAGGGAGTAGGGTGGAGGGGCTTTGCAGTTTCAAGTGGCGTGAAGGTGGCAGTCGAGCACTTGGAGTGGGTGAGGCCCGGGCCGTGCACACGTTTGTGGGGGCACCTTGGGCTGAGGGCACAGCCATGCAGAGGCCCAGTATAGGGGCAGGAGTGGGGGTCCGTGGATGCGGCGAGGGAGCCTGGGGCAGGTGGTGGGCGAGGGCAGGGGTCTGAGGGCTGGAGGGGTGGGGTCAGGAGGGGGGAGCCTTCGGGGGCGCTTTATAAGGGCCAGTGTTTGCCTTGACACTGAACTGGGGGTGATAAGGCCCGACGGACCGTAAAGGCAGAGTGCAGACAGGAACCGTTCAGACGAGGAGGGCCGCTGGGGAGTGTGACAGACGGCAGCGCCTGCACCACTGCCAGTGTAATTTGGGCAGTATTTTAATTTAAAAACAAGCTTTCTTCTGGTCAATTCTAGGCGGAATCATTTAACACCAAGGTGAACATTCTTCCTTCATACCATGTTTTATGGTATAGTTCAAAGACTACCTTAAGATTTTGGTGTTTTGGTATTTTATAACTTTCTCTTAGAAAATCCTGTACTGTTTGTTTTAGAACTTGGGCCATTTTGAAAGTATGAATACTGTCAGTTGATTGGTTAGCTTGAAAACAACAAGAAATGACCAGCAGGTTGTTCCTGAGGAGTGAGTAACCAGAGGCAGTAGTTCCAAAATTCCAGGAGCTGTCACCAAATGCGCGTCTCCACCGGGTGCGTTCTTCGCCACTTCCTAGGGCTGAGTTGAAGCTTGCTCTTGGCTCCTGGCGAGGGGTGGCCTGGGTGCTCCGGCCTGGTGCTTGCCTGTTTCGGTTCATCCCTAAGGGGCCGACTGGCTGTGTTTTAAGATAGAGACAGCTCAGGGTGCAAAGACCAGGCCTTCTTTAATGTGGAACAAAGTTCACACTACACGTACCGAGCTTGTCATCCAGCTCAGTTCCTCTTGCAAGGCCTTTACTCCTTTAAACTTGGTTTCTGAAGTCAGGGTGGTTGGAGAGCCCCCTCCTCCCCGCCCCCAAAGCCCAGACTTCATCTAAAAGATAAGGGTTCTTTGTTAGGCCATCCCCAGCTCCTGGGTGCAGGGAGGCTCTCCCCCAGAGGAAATGCCCCTCCGAGCACCCCCTGCAAGGCAGGCACCTTTCCCGGGTGGGGGGCTGCTGAACTGCGCTCGATGCCGACAGCACAGTTGTCGTGGCTGGTTTGCACGTGCTCGACTGGGCACAGGGGTCAGACCCCAAGGTCACACCAGCTTGTCTCCGAACCTCTCCCTCTGACAAGTGTTTGAACCCCTGGCAGCGGTTTGTGTGCAGGGTCTAGGCCCTAGAGGCAGCACTGATTAGCCCATCAGCCTGGCTCTGCTTGCTCTGCGGCCTGTGGGGGCAGAGCCTGTGAGCAGGTGCAGCCTACACCCTCAGGACTGGAGGGTCCATTGGGGGGAAGCGGGGCCATCTGTGGCGGCAGGTGGGGGAGTGGCAGCCTCCCCAGTGACTGGAGGGGCTGGGGAAGAAGTCGACGGTGGAGGAGGCGGAACGAGGCCCAGAGGGTTTCCACAGCTCCCTTTGAGCCTGTCCCTTAATGGAGGGGCAGTGGACAGGTGGACAGGTGGGCCTGCAGGTGGTGGATGCTTCTGGAGTTGGGGAACCCAGTGCCTCTCCAGGAAGTCTACCCTTAATTTTTCTTTCTTTTATTTTTATTTTTTGGTAAAACAAAACACAAATACAGAAAACCACCCAGAACTCTGCCCCTTACCCCAGAAACCGCCAGGAGCCTGGCCTGGCCACCACTCCCTCTCCTGGGGCCCAACCGTCCAGGTTCCTCGGGTTTCCTCATGCGTGTCTCTCCCAAGGATGCATCCCTACCTCTGCAGTTCAGTCTCGTCCATTTCTCAGCATGCCATGCCTTTTAAAAATTTTAGTAGCTATTCATGTAATAGTCACACATTTGCTTCCTAATAAATTAAGATTCTTACAAGAGTGAGTTCTCCACAGCATTTGTTGGCCTGCATTAGAGTAGATTTAGTCTCTAAACTCTTTCATGGCGGGGGAGTGAGGCAGTTGGTTCAGTGTTATTTTTCCCCCTCCATTGAACGCCTCTCAATCCTTTGTTGTTGTTGTTTTGTTTTGTTATTAGAGAAGTTGGAGGTTTACAGAAAAACCAAGCAGGAGATAGAGTTCCCCTGCCCTATTCCCCATTTTTGACTGCTTGCATTAGTGTGTTACCTTTGTTACAATTGATGAAAAAATATTATGATAACTGTACTATTAACTATAGTCCATGGTTTACATTAGGGTTCCCTGTTTGTGTTGTATAGTCCTGTGGCTTTTTGTTTTTTAAATTTTATTGTAGTAACTTATCTTGTACCCCACAACTTTGCTGAATTTGCTTATTAGCTTAGTAGCTTCATTGGGGTGGCTGTGGCAATTTCTTAAAATAAGATGACAGTAAATTTTCCTGCATCGATTGACTGTTCCTTTCACAAAAGCTTTTCCTGTTGCCTATGATGCTGTTTGATAGCATTTTACCCACAATAAAACTTCTTTCAAAATTGGAGCCAGTCCTCTCGAGTCCTGCTGCTGCTTTATCAGCTACTTTAATGTCCTCTCTTCAGTCCTTTGCCATCATTTCAGCAGTGTCCACAGCATCTCCACCAGGAGGAGACGCCATCTCAGAAGCCACATCTTGCTCACCCATAAGAAGCACCTCCTCATCTGTTAGTTTTATCCTGAGATTGCAGCAGTTTGGTCACATCTTCAGGCCTCATTTCTAATCCTAGTTCTCTTTCTAGTCCACTTCATCTGCAGTTACTTCCTCCACTGAAGTCTTGAGCCCCTCAAAGTCATCCCTGAGGGCTGGCATCAACTTCTTCCAAACTCCCATTAGTGTTGACATTTTGACCTCCTCCCCTGAATCATGCAAGTGTCGCAGGATAGTGTCTCTGCTGAGGAAGCTGATGACGACCTGACTCCTCTCCATGCTGCTCCCAGACCACCTGCTGCTTTCTGTCCTAGTGTAAAGAGCTGGTCATTCCTTGTGGTACAGAAGCACATTTAACAGCACTTTTACCTAAAAACACTCAAGTACAATTTCCAAATAATAAAAAGTGGAAAGACCTTACTATAATAACTGGGGCAGATGAGTCATATCCTTCGAGTCCCATATTAGAAGATTATACTGAAGGAGAAGCTGAACAGTTAAAACAACTGTGAATATTTTTAAGAAAGCAGAAAGGCCCTCTCAACCTTCTTAGATGGAGATAACATGTAACCATCTGGTCCTCTGTGAAGCAGGATGGGCTGCAGCTGTTACTTTAACCATGGAGAAGTCGTAAACAATGTAACAGGGTTGAATACAGTCCAAATCAAATGTATGTTTGTCACTGTGATGTTAATTGCTCAGCTAATCAATAGAATAAAATGAAAAGAGACAAGTAATTGTAATCTCTTTTCTAATTTTTAGTCTTTATACAAGTAAAATTATATTATATTGCTCTTACAGAAATCATAGCTTAATTAGTAAAAATATTATCAATAGAGTTTTACAGGCTTTTAAGGCTAAGTCTCTGATAATGTGGATACCCTCCTTTGATCTTGAACCACTCATGGGTTGAGATGCTTCACTTTGTGAAACGTTCGTGTTCATGAAGCATCATTTAATGTAAGAATAGAATGTGACTTAATTGAGGTTACTCTAAATCAAGATGCCATAAATTCTCTGTAGCTGAGACAAGGGGGAGCTCTCTGACCTCATGTCCAGCTGTGTCTGGAGGAGTGGGGGCTCCCAGGCTTGGTAATGTATCAATTAATTTTTACATTGTAAACTTGTTCCTTTTACCGTCAGTACTCCTTTAGTAAAAATGTGTTAATTCTTGTCTTGAGTGCTCTTTACTTTTAAACTATTGTCTGTCCCTTTACTCTTAACTGGGTGGGAGGTCACTTAATGAAGCCCAAACTGACTGAATCATGACCAAATTAGGCTTGGGCCTTTTCTAATAGAGATCATAGGTTTGAGGTGTAAAGAGACGAGCCAGTGACAGAAGTTCTTAATGGCATCTAGAATGGTGAATCCTTTCCAGAAGTCTTCTTATTTACTTTGCCCAGCTCCATTCGAAGATGGCAGCTATAGCCTTATATGACATGTATTTCTTAAATAAGGCTTGAAAGTCAAAATTATTCCTTGATCCCTGGGCTGCAGAATGGATAGTGTTCGCAGGCATAAAAACAATATTCGTCTTGTCATACCTCCCCATCAGAGCTCCTGGGTAACCAGCTACACTGTCATTGAGCGGTCCTGTTTTGAAAGGAATCTTTTTCTCTGCACAGTTGTTCTCAACAAGTGAGCTTAAAATACTCAGTAAATCACGTTGTAAACACATGAGCCGTCACTCAGGCTTTGTTGTTTCTTCAATAAAGCACAGGCAGAGTAGATCTAGCATCGTTCTTGAGAGCCCTAGGATTTTCGGAATGGTAGCTGAGCACTGGCTTCACCTTCAGGTCACTAGCTGCATCAGCCCCTGACGAGAGACGCAGCCTGTCCTTTGAAGCTTCGAAGCCGGGCACTGACTTCTATTCTCTAGCTAGGAAAGGCCTAGATGGCATCTTCTTCCAATGGAAGGCTGTTTTGTCTATATTGAAAGTGTTGTTTAGTGCAGCCACCTCCATCTTAGCTAGAGCTTCTGGATAACTTGTTACAGCATCTACATTAGCTCTTGCTGCTTTATCTTATACTTTTATGTTATGGAGATGGCTTTTTTCCTTAAATCTCTTGAACTAAATTCTGCTCACTTTAGACTTTCCTTCTGCAGCTTCCTCACTTCTCCCAGCCTTCATGGACCTGAAGAGAGTTGGGGCCTTGCTCTGGATCAGGCTTTGGCTTAAGGGAATGGTGGGGCTGATTTGATCTTCTGTCCAGACCCTGAAACTTTCTTCATGTCAGCAACGAGGCTGTTTCGCTTTCTTATTATTTATGTGTCCACTGGAGTGGCATTTTAATTTCCTTCAACAACTTTTCCTTTGTATTCACGACTTGGCTAACTGTTTGGCACAAGAGGCCCAGCTTTCAGCCTCTCTCAGCTTTTGACCTGCCTCCCTCACTGAGCTTAATCATTTCTAACTTTTGACTTAAAGTGAGAGATGTGCAACTCTTGCCTTTTCTTTCACCTATTAGCAGGTCTTGGTGTGGGTTATTTGGGGTTGATATTCCCAGATAGGTTTGGTATGCTTTTAAAATGTAGTTTAAAATCTTTTCTTTAAAAAAAAATTTCGGTGAGGCTTTGTCAAATGGCCTGTTTTTAGTCTATTGCCTTGCTTTTCTGTCTTCCTGAGTGTGAGAAACAAGCACTGTTCCTAAAAGGAATAAACGCTCACCCAATTGTGGAGAAGAAAAGAATTTATTCACGGTCTTGCAAGAACGGGCGCCCAACCAAAATGTGAGGGTTGGCGCCCAGAACAATAGACCCAGCAGTATTTATTCCCTATGCCTAACCACAAGTCCCTCCCCTGTTTCTCCATTGGCTGGATACTGCAGAGGTTACATTCTATTCGACAAGCCTAACTAGCCCAGCAAATATGAAACATGCAGCCCGCCCAAATTGGAAATATTTGAAATACGTTTCCGGTGCAAATTTGCAACATTAGGAACCGTTGGAACAAATCTCCGCCCCTGACTATAATGGTTATGCCCAGGCCTCTTTAGAGCCAGTCTGGGCTAGTTTGGTAACAAGTTATGAGGCTATTTTTGGAACCTCTACCCTGAGTCTCCACCTTGCAAGGATAGTAGATAGTGGGCGGATAAGCAGGGGGACTGACTGTGGATTACAGTTTGTCTTTTTAACCTTCTGCCAATTTCTTAACTGCCCCACCCTGCAAGGCACACCTATTCTGTGTGGAAGCTAAACTTAATTTCATTCTCACACTGAGGGACTCCTGCTGTCCATTTTGGCTTCCTCTTGAGTCCATTATCTCTTTCTTCCTTTCTTTTTTATTTAAAACACCTTCTTCCATTCATCTTCTGTTCTTTTTAAGACATCTGTTCTGTTTATTCATTCTTGCATTCCTTCTAGTTGATTCTTCACTTCTGAAATGAGTTTTTATTCCTAATATTCCTGAGTTCTGTTATCCAGCAGCATCCAAGTTTTTCCATTGAATGTTGTGTCAGTCTGCCTGGGCTGCTCTGACAAATGCCACACGCCTTGTGGGTTTAAACGAGGGGGGTTTGTTGTCTCGTGGATTGGGTGGTGAGGAGTCCAACATCCTGGGCCCGACAGGCTGTGCTCTCCCTGGAGTATATGGTGCTGGCTTCCTGCAGCCCTCGAGTGTCCCTGGCTGCATTGTTCCTGTCACGCGGTGGTCTGTCCCTGACTGCGTCGGATTTTCCTCTGCTCGTGGGGGCTCCAGTCATGGATGGAGACCCCTGATTCAGTCTGGCCTCACTGAATAGGATCTGCAGGGACCCTGTTTGTAGATGTGTCCACCCCTTGGCTGATGACGGCATGTTCAAAAGCCCTGTTATGGACGGGTCCACACCACAGGAAGGGGCATCGAGACTTGAATGCGCCTTTTGTGGGGGACGAGTCAAGCCCCAGTAGATTTCCTCCTATCTTGTGCATTTGTTGTAATGTCTTTTAGCCTACCTTGCAAGTGAGCGCTCAGCTTTGATCTGTTCCATGCAAGCTTTCAGTGCTGGTAGGGGGTTATTTTCCTCTTTTCTTCTTAGAGTCCCTCTGTGAGGAATTTGACTTCCATACCTTTCAACTGCTTGTTGCTATGTGGACTTAGTTTTCCTGGACGTTCAGAGGACCTGGCCCACGGGGCTTTTCCCCCTTTGCTGACCTCCCCGCTGCGCTTTCACCCCAGCTGGTCCTCCCAGGACCCTCTCCCCCTTCTCTGCTGCCCTCCCCTGCTCTGGGGCTCCAGTCCCAGCTCCTCTGCTCGCTGGGGGGTCCCTGGGGCCTCTCCCCCAGCTCTGCATGGCCAGGGGTCTCATCCTAAGGACTGCCCAAGGGGCCACTCTTCTCCACCTTGTCTTGCACGGCCATGTCTTGTGTCTCCACCTGCCTGTGTTTGGGGTTCAGATGATACCTTGGCACCAAGTTTTGTTGTAAATGTTGTCATGGACTTCTGGGTTTGCTTCCTTAGTTGCTTAGTTGTTTTGAGTGGGAATTTGGAGAAATTAAACAGTGATGCTGCTGTCAAACCATCTTCCCAGAATCCCCCAGACCCTATGCTTGGAGAGTGGCGTAATTAGAATGTTCTCCTGACATTGGGCTGAAGGTTCAGGCCTTTAACTCCTGCCTGCAGGTGCTGGTTCTGCCTTCAGGAGAGCACACGCCACCCGCTTGCCGCCACCTGAGGTTCTCACGCCCAGACCTTCCGCTGCTGTCTGGGGCAGCTGAGGAGAGGGTTCAGCCGAGAGGGTGTGTGGGTTGCTCCCTGTGTGTTCCGAAGGCTTGGAGTTCCTTGTAACGTGGTGTAAGAAAATCTGTGCAGCGCCTTCCGATCTGCACAGTTGATGAAATCCTTCCCTGTGGGGGAGCGGAGGCTCGGTTCTCGGTGAGGCCTGCAGGCCAGCTCCAAAGCCCACCCTTGTCGTCTGACCCGAGTCTCCCCTCCCTGTGGAGCAAGAGAAGGAAAATACCGTGCATATGGTGTCCTTAAACTGACCAATTGAAAAAAAAAAACGTTTTTTTGATTAAAAAACAGTAGCTTCTTGTTCCAGCCCTGGTCTCATTCCACAGAGGGAAATGCTTTTTAACCATGTCTGTTTCTGTTTCTTCTGGGAGTCAGCTCTATGATTCTAAATTATGTACTTTCATTTATTGATTGATTGATCAACCTCAGATGATGCTGTGATTTATCAACCTTAGATAATGCTGTGAAAGTTGATTTTGCTCATTTACATTGTTTCCACTTTCCACTGCCTCCCAACATGAAGTGTCCCTTTAATTCAACAAATATTAAGCCCCTACTTGTTAGCCAAACTGTAATAAAAGATAAGTCTAATTTCATGTGATAAGGTTGATGTGTGTAGAGACCATCCAGGAGTGTCCAGAGGGCGGCCTGCTGGGGTGGGGGTGGTTTTGGTGAGGAGGGCAGTGGGGGACCATTTGGGCCCTCCGAGGCTGAGGAGGGGGTGGGAGGCCTGGGAGCCATGGCTGGGGCAGGAGAGGGAGCAGGGGCTCCCTGGGGAGCTGTGAGGTGCCCTGGGAGGGCACGTGTGCCGCTTTCTGATGTGGGCGGGTTGCGGCTGAGCTCTCCGGCTCCCACTGGATGTGCGATCATTAGAGTCTCCTTAGGAGTGAACCTTCTTGGGGCTTTTGGAATGATTTAAATTTTGTATTAGCCAGGGTTCTCTAGGGGATCAGAATCAAAAGGAGACATCTGAAAATATGGGATTTTATAAAAGTGTCTCACACAGCTGTGGGGGTGCACGAGTCCACAGCCGCGGGGCAGGCTGGAAGCCAGCAGTTCCGATGAAGGCTTTCGATGCCTTCCCCAGGAGAGGCTGCTGGCTGAAGTAGGGACGGAGATTCTCCCTTCTGACTGCTGAAGTCATCACCTCTCCTTGTAAAGCCTCCAGCTGATTGGATTAAACAGCTCTCATCGCGGAGATGTTGTGTTGATTATAGATGTAACCAGCCATAGATGCAGTGAACTTATTGATGTCTTACATCCACGAAATGTCCTTGTAGTAAGCCAGGCCAATGCTTGCTTGACCAGACAGCAGGGCACCATCACCTGGCCAAGTTGACACGTGAACCCAAGCATCACAGAGTTACACGGACTTGTTTTTCTGTATCATGAACCATTCCTTACATGTCTGCAGTGCTTTTTAAGGCTGTGCAACCCTAGTAAAACACCTTTGTGCTGGGCCTGACGTGCTATTTACGCACACATCTTGAATTAATGCACGTTCAGCAGTAGATTTAGGAGGTAGCAGAAATTTGGCTGAATATGTATAATTCACCCTCTATCTTTTTGTTGTACAATGGAGAATTCCCAGTCTTAACTGAATATTGTAAAGTACACTTAGCAGATTTTATAGGTTGGTGTCTCTCGTAAGGACAGAAAATTGGAAGCCTATGGTGGTTAAGACTTTATACCTCTGTTATCTGTGGCAGTGAAAATCAATTTGAGAAGTGAACTGTTATTAACAGATTATGACTTCTCTGAAAACGTTTAGCAGGCCTGTTGCATGCTTTCTCAGTTCCAGAAAAAGGCGACAGTGAAGACGTGCGTGCCCTCATCTTCCCAGAGAGCTCGCGTTCCTGGGAGGCCCGTGGCCCGGCCGTTGAGTGGATGCAGCCCACAGGCCTCATCCGGGCACGGGGAGAGCACTGGGCCTGGGTGGCAGAGGGGCTGCACCAGGCTCTGCTTCCAAGAGCAGCGATTCTGCCTTTGTGCTCAGTGTTGGTTTTATTGGGGAAATGGGAATTTCTTTAGAAATCAAGGCAAGAATACATTTGTATTCTTTTTTTTTTTCTTTTAGGCAAAAGTAAAGAAGCAGAAATAAAGAGGATAAACAAAGAGTTGGCAAATATTAGATCAAAATTTAAAGGTAAGTGTGTTTAACCTTTTCCCTGAAATGTTCTGTTGTACATTTTGTGTAGTAAGGACCTAATCTTTTAATATCCTCTTTATTTTTATCACTTCAAAACAAAGTTAAATTCTTGGTTAGTAAGCAGTTATTATTGGGGGTCTGTCAGAACGAAGAGTGTTTACCGTGAAACCAGGCATGGTCTCGAGTTGTTGGGATGGGATGCATTTAATGGGATGCATTTAAGTGGTTAGGGAGTGTGGCCCCCTCTTGGGAGCCTTTCTTTTCCTGGAGTTGGAACAACCACTGATCTGACACAGCCGTTCCCCTTGCGAAGGCTCTGGCCTGATGCATGTTATGAAGTGACCTAAGCCTTGTGTGTGGTGTGTTGCTCACAGTGTAAGTGGCCTGGTTTACCAGATGACCGGCAGGGGCCGGCCCGACCCGGGTGAGCTGGTGCCTCTCTTGGCCGGGGTGCTGTGTGTGCTTCTGCCCTGACCGTCCTGCTTTGACACAGTGTTACTAACACCTTAGGTCTGGTTTGAGAAAGGGCAGTCACTCCTTTTAAGCCTTAGCTTTTCAGCTGAGTTTACGGTGACAGGGTGGCTCCCTGGAGGAGTGGGTTTGGATGGAGCTCCCAGGGGCCTGGGGATAGGCAGAGGCAGCCCCTGAGAAGGGTCTCTCTGAAGGCTCAATCACGGCTACTCCTGTGTTACCGTGTGAGGCAAAACCCAGGGGATTTGAGTTGTTGCTAGTTGGCATATTCCCTGTCGAGCTCTAGGGAAAGTGTAATGTTCTGCCGTTTGAAAGCCAGGTCCAGGATCCCCTGGAATTTCCACGGAACTTGTGGAGTCGCTTGTTGTCTTCCTTTGCCAGGCTGCCATCATGAATGCCACGCAGTGGGCTGGCTCACACGACGGGAATTTATTGGCTGACAGCTTTGATGTTAGAAGTCCAGAATCTAGGTGTTGGTAAGGCTGCTTTTGCCCTGTGGCGTTCTGGTGCTGGCTGCCAGCAGTCACTGAGGCTCTTTGTCATGTGGCCATGTCCCTCCTTTCTCTCTTCTGTGACTTCCGGTTCTCTTCATAAGGCCTCTGCTAATCAGATTAATAGCATGTTTGTTTAAGAATTGTTTGGGCTGCCGTATATGTGAAATGCTTTGCGTGCATGCATTTGTTTTCCCGGGGGAGTGTCTGCAACTTTCACTGCCTCTTAGAGGGAGGACATTTTGACTGCCCTGGTCACTCGTGGGGTCATTTCCCTGCTTTGAGGCTTTTCAGCTGCATTCACTTTGGCGAGTTATTGACCCTACTGCCTCCAGTTTCTCAGCTGGAAAAGAGGAGACCGATTGTCTTGGGTCGGGTCCTCTGGGAAGCTGACCCTGCAATGGTGCTGGGGATAGAAAAGTTTCACCAGAGAGTAATGCCAGTGAGGAGCAGAGGGAGGGAGTGGGACTGGGGAGGCGCGGAGGGCGTGTGCACATGGGGGTGCAGAGGGCGTGTGTGCGTGGTGTGCACGGGTGGAGCGCGGGTGGGGTGTGTACGCCTGGTTTGCCTGCGCGCGCGGAGGGCAGTCCTGGCTGGGAGCAGACGCTGCTCCTTGAGGTAGTCCTGGTGTTTGCACACTTGGGGGGCACCCGGCCGGTCCCCAGCTGCTGCCTGAGCTCCAGGAAGCAGCTGCTTTTCCGCTGTAGTCAGAGTGGCACGTCTGTGAAACTGGTGTCCGCTGCCGGGAGGCTGTTTTCGCCTCTCGGCAGCTGTGTGGAAAGCTGCTCTGAGGCTTGGCTGAGTGTCCGGTGGTCGTGCTGACAGGGGCGGGTTGTCCTCCATGCGTTTGGACGCTCGCTCTGCGGCCTCTTCTTGCGGGCTGCGTCTGGACCGTGGTTACACTGAATGTGGCAGTTTGTTAGTGAAATGGGGCAGCGGTGGGAGGCCTGCATCTGCTTTTTAAACTTGTCCCAGAGCCTTTCCGGCACCTGCCCCACCCCGAGTATTTGAAGGAAATTCCAGACTGTAATTTTATTTTTTAATTATTTGGGGTATATGATACTACTTAAAAGAATATTAACGATGTTATCCATGTTTACGGAAGTTTGTTTTCCATTTGCTTTCAGTGCTACAAAACCTCTTAAAAATAAGTGGCCAGAGTGAGCCCCTTTACAATTATTTAATACGGTGTTTCCTTAAGGAGATTCTTTTAAGAGGGTAACTTTTAAAAACATTTCTACTTATTTCGGAAAGGCAGTCAATGTATTTAAAGCTCCAAGGCAGAAAACAGTCTACCTGCAAATTGGAGGGAGATAACAGGTTTTAAAATAATAAATAGTTTAAAGGCAGAAGTAGTAAATACTTAATATTAGAAAACAGATCAAAGCAAATTTTGTGTGAATTTTATTAGCTGCTACTGAAGACTCATTGTGTTAAAACCAAAAAACTTTCATTATTCTTTATTCTAATGGCTGTTTTCCCAGTTCAGAGTTAAACTTCGTTCATTAATAGCCTGGAATTGAGTCTTGTCTTTTACTGGGCAGCCCTGTTCTCTGGTTTACAGATTGTCCGACTGCTTGCGCACCAGGGCCGGGCAGTGATGGCGGGCGGAGTGGTGCCCAGACAAGGGCCCAGCTGGGTCGGGCAGCCCTGAGGCGAAGCAGCATGCCAGGGAGGGGCCCGTGGGATGGGGGGTGCGGGATGGGGGACCCCTCGTCTGGGTGCTGGGGCTGCTCACCGCCTCCCTGGTCTTTGTTCGGAGCTGCTGGTGTTTGTTATTCCAGGACCAGGTGTCCATGACCCTGAGGTGGGCGTTTTGCGGCTTAACCTTTCCGAGATGAGACTGCACATGGGGTCCGAGTGGGCTGTGGTGGGTGGCGCCTTCTGATCTTACTTGTGCCCGACACTGCCCCAGGGTCTGCACTGCTGACCCACCGCGGGGACTTAGCCTGAGAAGCTGGGAGGCTGTGCAACGCTTCGGCCCTGGCCGGCTACTGAGCCCCGAGCTGAGCCCGGACCCACACGTGGGGCCTTGTGGCTGTGGTGGAGCTTTTGTCCCTCAGCAAACTCCCTGTCCACTTCACAGCTGAAGGGATTACGGCTCAGCTGGACATTTTGAAGTCACTGGACTCAAAGTATAGTTCTAGCCTAGTGTTGAAACTAGCATTTTGAAGACTGTATCAGGAGGTGGAAACCACACAGTGGGTTAAAGGGGGCACTCACTGTAAAGTGTTATTAAACTCTGACTTGGCAGTGGCTAGAAGATACAGGGAAGCTACCCGGCCCCTCGGGCTGAAGGAGAGACCCCAAGGAGGACCAGCTGGGAAGGACCCTTTGGAGCCACCCGGCTGGCAGGAAGCCCCCAGCACAGGTGGTCAGCAGCGGGTGGCGGGAGACCCTGTAGCTGCAGTGGGCCACCTGGGGCTTGCAGGGGGCAGCGGGATGCCGGGTCGGGCAGGGCCTCCTGGGTCTGGTTCTGTGCCGAGTGGCTGAGGAAGGTTCTACCCAGGCCAAGGCTGTGAGGCTGCTGCAGAACCATGATGGGGCACTGGAGGCAGAGCTCTGCCGACGTCTTCAGCCCCCACCACCGACCCCAGGCCTGCTGTGGAAGTGTCGCGTGGGGGGGTTAGAGGCTGCGGGGACAAGGGCCCAGGTTCACCTTGAGGCACAGCATGGGGTCTGGAGTTGGGGGCCCAGCACTCCTGAGCTGGGAGGTGTGAGGGGTGAGGGCGGGTGTCTGGGACAAGCAGGGTCTCGGCCTCACTTCCTGTTGGGGGGGGGTGGTCGAAGGAGGTGCGTGTTCTGACGGACGTGAGTGCGGGGCCTGTGAAGGAGCGGGGTGCTCTGTGTGTCGAAGTGTCTAAGCAGGCCTGATCTGCACCTGCGGGCCCGCTCACTGCGCAGTCATGGCACCTTCCTACAGGCCTGGGTGCCCAGGGCAGGGGGCCTCGGCGGCCCTCAGGGGCCAGGACCAACCATTCCGTCTTCTTGGGCGCTGCTCCTGAGAAGCTGAGATTGGGAAGGTTGACGATTTCCAACCTGCCAGAGAAGCTGCTGAGACCCCACGACCAGGAGGCGAGCAGGACAAGCCCCTGCTGCACACTCACATGACGCAGGAGGAGCATCGCAGGCCCTCCAAGCGAGGCACCCATGTTGTGTGGAAACGGCAGGTCCCCTCATCGGGAGTCGCAGGGCCTGTCCGTGGGTCAGGCCTGAGTGCCGGCGAGCAGCAGTGGGAGGGCAGCTGTGTCCTCCAGAGACCTCCCTGTGGGGAGACCAGGTGCAAGGTGGCCAGTGGCCACGCAGTTTCCAAGATGAAGGCTCTCGAGAGAGGGGACTTGGGGCTGGGCACAGGCAGGGCTTCCCTGGGGGTCATTCTTGGGCAGATGTGCTGGTTTGAATCTATTATGTCCCCACAAAAGCCACAATCTTCTAATCCACTCTTCTGGGGGCAGGCCTATTGTTCTAGTTTGCTAATGCTGCTGGAATGCAAAACACCAGAGATGGATTGGCTTTTATAAAAGGGGGTTTATTTGGTTACACAGTTACGGTCTTAAGGCCATAAAGTGTCCAAGGTAACACATCAGCAATCGGGTACCTTCACTGGAGGATGGCCGATGGCGTCCGGAAAACCTCTGTTAGCTGGGAAGGCACGTGGCCGGCATCTACTCCAAAGTTCTGGTTTCAAAATGGCTTTCTCCCAGGACGTTCCTCTCTAGGCTGAAGTTCCTCAGAAATGTCACTCTTAGTTGCACTTGGGGTGTTTGTCCTCTCTTTGCTTCTCCGCAGCAAGAGTCTGCTTTCAATGGCCGTCTTCAAACTGTCTCTCATCTGCAGCTCCTGTGTTTTCTTCAAAGTGTCCCTCTTGGCTGTGGCTCCTCTTCAGAAGTTCACTCTCAGCTGCACTGAGTGCCCTCTGTCCATCAGCTCATTTATATGGCTCCAGTGGCTCAACTTAGACCCACCCTGAATGGGCGGAGCAACACCTCCATGGAAATTATCCAATCAGAGTCATCACCCATAGCTGGGTGGGGTGCATTCCAAAGACACAAAGAATTATAATCTAATCAATACTGATAATGTCTGCCCACACAAGATTACATCAAAGATAATGGCGTTTGGGGGACATAATACATTCAAACTGGCACACCTATTGAGGGTGGGCCTTTTGATTAGATAATTTCCATGGAGACGTGACCCTGCCCATTCAGGGTGGGTCTTGATTAGTTCCCTGGAGTCCTTAAGAAAGGTCAGGGGGCAACACAGACCCAGACACTTGGACACAGAGAGAACATGCCAGAGACATTTTGGAGACAGTCATTGAAACCAGAACCAGGAGAGAAGCTAAGAGATGAGGCCTGGAGAAGCCAAGAGAGGACCCCCAGCCACTTAGATAGAAACACGCTGGGAGAAAGAAGCAGGATACACAGGAGCTGAGAGAGAGAAGCTAAGGCAGAAGCTCGGAGATGTTCTGGAGAAAGCAATGGAAACGAGAAGCTAACCCTGGGAGAGGCCCAGCAGGCTCTGGCCACGTGCCTTCCCATGTGATAGAGAAACCTCGGACGCCATCGGCTGTTCTTCAGAGGAGGTTTCCTCTGTTGATGCCTTGGTTTGGACACTTCTGTGACCTCAGAACTGTGACTTAGTTACCTGAGAAATCTTCTTTATAGGAGCCACTCCGTTTCTGGCATTTTGCGGGATGGTGGCTCTGGCAAACTGGAGCAGCAGGTGAGGCACACGCGAGGGCAGCAGGGTTGCGGGGGTGGGGTGGGTGCCTGGGCAGGGGCAGCTGCGCGCCTTCTGCTGTGGTGGGCTCTGGGGCTGCCAGTCTTGCAGGCTGGGTGGGCACAGGCCCGGGCCACTTGTTCTTATGGAGTTTTCCCCATTTGGAGTGGAGGCCAGGCAGACCCGTGTCACTTCACTGTCGGTTCCCCTGGGGGGGTCTCAGGCTGTCGCCACCCGTTGCCTTGTGAGGGTGTCATCCCCTTGAGTGCCCTGCTCCACTCCCCAGCTGCACTTGGACCCAGCCTCTTTGAATTCCCAAGCCAGCCTCTGGGTGCTGGCGTTTTGGCTGTGGCAGTGCCAGTCCGAGGGTCCGAGGGCATCCGCTGAGGCTCAGCCTGCTTCCGGCTCTCCTAGCCACGGACGTTGCCCGTCCTTTCTCATGGGCTCTGGGAGGTTCTCAGGGAGGGGCTTTTCAGGGCAGCGCATCTGATCCTGCAGGAAGCAGAGGCTGGTCAGGGGTCCTTCCCGAGTGATGATGGCTCCTGGAGGACAGGTGGCCTCTCCCGCTGCTGTTCTCCCCCATAGGGCTGCAGACAAGCGACAGAGACAAGTGTCCGAGGATCAGGAGGAGGGGGGAGTGCAGCGTGGGCCTTGCTGGCCAGAGGGGGCTCTGGGCTCTGGCTGCTGCTTGCCGAGGCTGCTGCATGCTCTGCAGTGACAGCTGCTCCTGGGGGTGTGGGTGCGGTCGCGGTTACTGCTTCTGGGGGGGAGGGGCGGCCGGTAGCTGAGCCCTCAGCTCTCGGGGCTGCTTAAAGGGTACCGGCGGCGGGGGCTCTTTCCCGGAGGCGAGGGGGAGGCGGAGGACTTGGCCGGGTCCTCGGCGGGAGGCGTGCAAGGTGTGGAGGGCGGCGATAAGGACAAGACACTCTTCATCCAGTAGGAGTATGCGCCAAAGAGGCTTTATTCAGGGGTGATTACAGGTTATATAGGTTGGTAAGAAGGGCAGGGCTGGAAAGGAGGTGAAGCAGCCTTAAATGGCAATATTGAAGGGAGAGGGGCTAGGATTGGTTCTGAGAGGATGCAGGAGCCGTTGCAGCGGGGCGGGGGTTATTCTGGCCACGGTGCATGCGCGCTGGCGGTGGCAGGAGTGGCCTTGGCACCAGGGAGTGAGTGGGTAAGATAAGGAAGTGGGGAAAGGGCAGTTGGGAGAAAGGCGGTTTCCTCCGGCAAGCCTCCCCTGCCCGTGACATTTTGGGTGAGGAAAAGGGAGCTGCCCTGACCTCGCTCCTCAGGCTCGGGGGGGCTGCAGAGGGCACTAACGCCCGTACCTACTACCCTCCCCAGGGGGTGATATCAGGTCCCCTGGCCCAGGCCTGGTAAGTCGAGGCACAAGCTCAGCTACCCGCATGTGGGGGGTCCTCACCCACAGGTGGGGCCACCAAGGAGCACGTCCCAGCAGGAGTGGCAGGGCTGGGACGCCGGGGCAGAGTGAGTGTTGAGATCAGCAAGCGGACGAGTGAGCCGGGGGCAGGAGCAGGTGGGCCTCCAGGGGCATGGGGACCAGGCAGGGTGTGCACCTCATGCTGTTCAGTCCTTTGTTCTGTGCTCCTCTGCTCCTGAGAAGAAGAGGTTTCTCAAGCTGCCCTCAGGGTCAGGTGCCCAGTGGGCCAGGCCAGCTCACCCTTGGGGGTCTTTCTCAGAGCAGCTCCTGCCTGGAGGCCCGCGTGTCCCCGCAAAGGGCAGCCCGGGCACCACACACCCTTCAGTGCCCCAGTGTCCTGCATAGCCACATGCGTCCTCCATGCTTGTGACAGCAGGAGCTCCCCAAAACCTCTGGGTGAGGTGGCCCCTCTGGTGTAACCTTTGCTGCCTGTTGAGGGGCCACGTGGCCTGGTCTTTTCCTTGATGGACTTTCACGTTCTGCCTTGCCGTGGCCTCTGGTGCCTTGTTCAGTCGTGCTCTGGTGAGGGCTGAGAGGCAGGCTTCCTCGGGGCCTGTTTTTTTGGTGGATTTTGTGGCTGGGTGTCTTGTCCTAAAACTGTTGTGAGATGGAAAACAGTATATTTAGAGTATGCTCATCTGCCTAAATTGGTAGTGAACTAATTAAAGGATTAAGCTGGCGGTTTAAGGTGGGATGTGCCCTGGAGGGTCACGGCAGGTCGGAGGTGAGGCCAGGAGGGCACAGCCGGTTCAGTGCCCACCAAAGGGTATCGTGGGAAGGGTGACGCTTCTTGCCCAGTAGTCTTTCTTTTTTTTTTTAAAGGGAAGCCCCAGGTTTGGAATTCTGTGTGTTCCACTTGTTTTAGGGAAGTTATTCATGCCCAGCCCCAGGTCTGCAGCCACATCCGGCGGGGCCTGGCTGCGCCTGAGGTTCAAGGTCGGCCTCTGCTCTCCGTGCCGGGGCGTTCCTGCTGGCAAGTTCTGCTCTCCACTCCCCCCACACCCACCCTGGAGTAAAACCTTTCCTCACCTTCTCTGTAGGTGACAAGGCCCTCGATGGTTATAGTAAAAAGAAATATGTCTGCAAGCTGCTTTTCATCTTCCTCCTTGGCCACGACATTGACTTTGGGCACATGGAAGCTGTGAACCTGCTGAGCTCCAACCGGTACACGGAGAAGCAAATCGTGAGTATTCCTTTCACACGGGCCTCTGAAAATGCTGATTTAGAACATAATAGCGTAGCCCATGTACAAGTGCGGAGACGTCCTTTTATCTCCTTTTTTCCTTTTCTGTTGCATCTTTTAACCCAAACGCTGGATCTGGTGTGAGGTGTAGACACTGTTAGGCCTCTGTGCTTTGCTCTGCAAGCTTCAAACGCTTAGTGCCCCTGCCATCCCGCAGACGTCTTCAGGAAAGCATGCGTACAGAGGGAAGGAGTTGTCTTTCTAGATGAGGTGTTTTAATAAGGGAACCATTTCTTTTTTTGCTCCTTTCTTTATTTACTTTCACTTCCATCAAGCATAAGAAGTTCCTTGTTGGTTTAGTCTGGCACTGAGTGAAGTCCAGGACTTGATGTGATGGGATACCAGTTTTGGTTTGGTAAAGCTGCCAGAATGCAATATACCAGAAATGGGTTGGCTTTTACAGTGGGGATGTATTAGATTACAAATTTACAGTTTTAAGGCCATAAAAATGTCCCAATTAAGGCATCAACAGGATGATGCCTGGACTCTGAAGACAGGCTGCTGGCATCCAGTGTGCTGGTTTGTATATATATTATGCCCCCCAGAAAATGCCATGTTCTTTGATGCAGTCTTGTGGCGGCAGAAGTATTAGTGTCAATTAGATTGTAATCCTTTGATTATTTCCATGGAGATGTGACTCGATTAACTCTGAGTGAAACGTTTGATCAGATAATTTCCATGGAGGTGTGACCCCGCCCATTCAGGGTGGGTGTTGATTGGATCACTGGGGCCCTATAATGGAGTTCACAGACAGAGGGACTCGAGCAACTGAGAGTGACATTTTGAATAGGATCCTCAGCTAAGAGAGGACAAAACGCTCCAAGAACAACATTTGGAGAACGCCATTTTGAAATGCAGCCTGGGAGCAAGCGGATGCCAGCCACGGGCCTTCCCAGCTAACAGGATTTCTGGATGCCAGTGGCCTTTCTCCAGCGAAGGTACCCTATTGTTGATGCCTTACCTTGGACACCCTGGCCTTAAAACTGTAACTGTGTAACCAGATCAACCCCCTTTATAAAAGCCAATCCATCTGTGGTGTTTTGCAAAGCAGCAGCGTTAGCAAACCGGAACATCCGGGCTCCTCTGCCACATGGGCAGGCACATCGCCGCCACCTGCGGGTCCTGCACTCCCGGGTTCCGCTGGCTTCAGCTTCAGGTTCCAGTGGCTTCTCTCTGAGCTTCTTTGGGTCCTTTAACATTGCTGGGGCTTTCCTTTCCAAACTCTCTGGGTGTTTCTCTTCCTTTTATCTTCATAAAGGACTCCAGTAAAGGATTAAGTCCCACCTTGAGTGTGGGGGGGGGTCACATCTCAATCAAAACAACCTGATCAAAAGTTCCCACCCACAACAGAGCTGTATCCACAGGAATGGATTAAAAGAACATGGGCGGGGCAAGATGGCGGACTGGTGAGCTGTATGTTTTAGTTACTCCTCCAGGGAAGTAGGTAGAAAGCCAGAAACTGCGTGGGCTGGACACCACAGAGCAATCTGACTTTGGGCATACTTCATACAACACTCATGAAAACGTGGAACTGCTGAGATCAGCGAAATCTGTAAGTTTTTGTGGCCTGGGGACCCGCACCCCTCCCTGCCAGGCTCAGTCCCGTGGGAGGAGGGGCTGTCAGCTCCAGGAAGGAGAAGGGAGAACTGCAGTGGCAGCCCTTATCAGAAACTCATTCTACTGATCCAAACTCCAACCATAGATAGACTGTGACCAGACACCAGAGAATCTGAGAGCAGCCAGCCCAGCAGAGAGGAGACAGGCATAGAAAAAAACAACACGAAAAACTCCAAAATAAAAGCGGAGGATTTTTGGAGTTCTGGTGAACATAGAAAGGGGAAGGGCAGAGCTCAGGCCCTGAGGCTCATATGCAAATCCCGAAGAAAAGCTGATCTCTCTGCCCTGTGGACCTTTCCTTGATGGCCCTAATTGCTTTGTCTCTTAGCATTTCAATAACCCATTAGATCTCTGAGGAGGGTCCTTTTTTTTCAATCCTTTTTTCTTTTTCTAAAACAATTACTCTAAGAAGCCCAATACAGAAAGCTTCAAAGACTTGCAATTTGGGCAGGTCAAGACAAGAGCAGAACTAAGAGAGCTCTGAGACAAAAGGCAATAATCCAGTGGCTGAGAAAATTCACTAAATACCACAACTTCCCAAGAAAAGGGGGGTGTCCGCTCACAGCCATCATCCTGGTGGACAGGAAACACTCCTGCCCGTCGCCAGCCCCATAGCCCAGACCTGCCCCAGACAACCCAGTGCGACGGAAGCGCTTCAAATAACAGGCACACACCACAAAACTGGGTGTGGACATTAGCCTTCCCTGCAACCTCAGCTGATTGTCCCAGAGTTGGGAAGGTGGAGCAGTGTGAATTAACAAAGCCCCATACAGCCATCATTTCAGCAGACTGGGAGCCTCCCTACACAGCCCAGCAGCCCAGAACTGCCCTGGGGAGACGGCACTCACCTGTGACATAGCACAGTCATCCCTCAACAGAGGACCCGGGGTGCACGGCCTGGAAGAGGGGCCCACTTGCAAGTCTCAGGAGCCATACGCCAATACCAAGGACTTGTGGGTCAGTGGCAGAGACAAACTGTGGCAGGACTGAACTGAAGGATTAGACTATTGCAGCAGCTTTAAAACTCTAGGATCACCAGGGAGATTTGATTGTTAGAGCCACCCCCCCTCCCTGACTGCCCAGAAACACGCCCCATATACAGGGCAGGCAACACCAACTACACACGCAAGCTTGGTACACCAATTGGACCCCACAAGACTCACTCCCCCACTCACCAAAAAGGCTAAGCAGGGGAGAACTGGCTTGTGGAGAACAGGTGGCTCGTGGACGCCACCTGCTGGTTAGTTAGAGAAAGTGTACTCCACAAAGCTGTAGATCTGATAAATTAGAGATAAGGACTTCAATTGGTCTACAAATCCTAAAAGAACCCTATCAAGTTCAGCAAATGCCAAGAGGCCAAAAACAACAGGAAATTATAAAGCATATGAAAAAACCAGACGATATGGATAACCCAAGCCCAAGCACCCAAATCAAAAGATCAGAAGAGACACAGCACCTAGAGCAGCTACTCAAAGAACTAAAGATGAACAATGAGACCATAGTACGGGATACAAAGGAGATCAAGAAGACCCTAGAAGAGCATAAAGAAGACATTGCAAGACTAAATAAAAAAATGGATGATCTTATGGAAATTAAAGAAACTGTTGACCAAATTAAAAAGATTCTGGACACTCATAGTACAAGACTAGAGGAAGTTGAACAACGAATCAGTGACCTGGAAGATGACAGAATGGAAAATGAAAGCATAAAAGAAAGAATGGGGAAAAAAATTGAAAAAAATCGAAATGGACCTCAGGGATATGATAGATAATATGAAATGTCCGAATATAAGACTCATTGGTGTTCCAGAAGGGGAAGAAAAGGGTAAAGGTCTAGGAAGAGTATTCAAAGAAATTGTTGGGGAAAACTTCCCAAATCTTCTAAACAACATAAATACACAAATCATAAATGCTCAGCAAACTCCAAATAGAATAAATCCAAATAAACCCACTCCGAGACATATTCTGATCACACTGTCAAACACAGAAGAGAAGGAGCAAGTTCTGAAAGCAGCAAGAGAAAAGCAATTCACCACATACAAAGGAAACAGCATAAGACTAAGTAGTGACTACTCAGCAGCCACCATGGAAGCGAGAAGGCAGTGGCACGATATATTTAAAATTCTGAGTGAGAAAAATTTCCAGCCAAGAATACTTTATCCAGCAAAGCTGTCCTTCAAATTTGAGGGAGAGCTTAAATTTTTCACAGACAAACAAATGCTGAGAGAATTTGCTAACAAGAGACCTGCCCTACTGGAGATACTAAAGGGAGCCCTACAGACAGAGAAACAAAGAAAGGACAGAGAGACTTGGAGAAAGGTTCAGTACTAAAGAGATTCGGTATGGGTACAATAAAGGATATTAATAGAGAGAGGGGAAAAATATGACAAACATAAACCAAAGGATAAGATGCCTGATTCAAGAAATGCCTTCACGGTTATAACGTTGATTGTAAATGGATTAAACTCCCCAATTAAAAGATATAGATTCGCAGAATGGATCAAAAAAAAATGAACCATCAATATGTTGCATACAAGAGACTCATCTTAGACACAGGGACACAAAGAAACTGAAAGTGAAAGGATGAAAAAAATATTTCATGCAAGCTACAGCCAAAAGAAAGCAGGTGTAGCAATATTGATCTCAGATAAAATAGACTTCAAATGCAGGGATGTTTTGAGAGACAAAGAAGGCCACTACATACTAATAAAAGGGGCAATTCAACAAGAAGAAATAACAATCGTAAATGTCTATGCACCCAATCAAGGTGCCACAAAATACATGAGAGAAACACTGGCAAAACTAAAGGAAGCAATTGATGTTTCCACAATAATTGTGGGAGACTTCAACACATCACTCTCTCCTATAGATAGATCAACCAGACAGAAGACCAATAAGGAAATTGAAAACCTAAACAATCTGATAAATGAATTAGATTTAACAGACATATACAGGACATTACATCCCAAATCACCAGGATACACATACTTTTCTAGTGCTCATGGAACTTTCTCCAGAATAGATCATATGCTGGGACATAAAACAAGCCTCAATAAATTTAAAAAGATTGAAATTATTCAAAGCACATTCTCTGACCACAATGGAATACAATTAGAAGTCAATAACCATCAGAGACTTAGAAAATTCACAAATACCTGGAGGTTAAACAACACATTCCTAAACAATCAGTGGGTTAACGAAGAAATAGCAAGAGAAATTGCTAAATATATAGAGATGAATGAAAATGAGAACACAACATACCAAAACCTATGGGATGCAGCAAAAGCAGTGCTAAGGGGGAAATTTATAGCACTAAACGCATGTATTAAAAAGGAAGAAAGAGCCAAAATCAAAGAACTAATGGATCAACTGAAGAAGCTAGAAAATGAACAGCAAACCAATCCTAAACCAAGTACAAGAAAAGAAATAACAAGGATTAAAGCAGAAATAAATGACATAGAGAACAAAAAAACAATAGAGAGGATAAATATCACCAAAAGTTGGTTCTTTGAGAAGATCAACAAGATTGACAAGCCCCTAGCTAGACTGACAAAATCAAAAAGAGAGAAGACCCATATAAACAAAATAATGAATGAAAAAGGTGACATAACTGCAGATCCTGAAGAAATTAAAAAAATTATAAGAGGATACTATGAACAACTGTATGCCAACAAACTGGATAATGTAGAGGAAATGGACAATTTCCTGGAAACATATGAACAACCTAGACTGACCAGAGAAGAAATAGAAGACCTCAACCAACCCATCACAAGCAAAGAGATCCAATCAGTCATCAAAAATCTTCCCACAAATAAATGCCGAGGGCCAGATGGCTTCACAGGGGAATTCTACCAAACTTTCCAGAAAGAACTGACACCAATCTTACTCAAACTCTTTCAAAACATTGAAGAAAATGGAACACTACCTAACTCATTTTATGAAGCTAACATCAATCTAATACCAAAACCAGGCAAAGATGCTACAAAAAAGGAAAACTACCGGCCAATCTCCCTAATGAATATAGATGCAAAAATCCTCAACAAAATACTTGCAAATCGAATCCAAAGACACAGTAAAAAAAATCATATACCATGACCAAGTGGGGTTCATTCCAGGCATGCAGGGATGGTTCAACATAAGAAAATCAATCAATGTATTACAACACATTAACAAGTCAAAAGGGAAAAATCAATTGATCATCTCAATAGATGCTGAAAAAGCATTTGACAAAATCCAACATCCGTTTTTGATAAAAACACTTCAAAAGGTAGGAATTGAAGGAAACTTCCTCAACATGATAAAGAGCATATATGAAAAACCCACAGCCAGCATAGTACTCAATGGTGAGAGACTGAAAGCCTTCCCTCTAAGATCAGGAACAAGACGAGGATGCCCGCTGTCACCACTGTTATTCAACATTGTGCTGGAAGTGCTAGCCAGGGCAATCCGGCAAGACAAAGAAATAAAAGGCATCCAGATTGGAAAAGAAGAAGTAAAACTGTCATTGTTTGCAGATGATATGATCTTATATCTAGAAAACCCTGAGAAATCGACGATACAGCTACTAGAGCTAATAAACAAATTTAGCAAAGTAGCGGGATACAAGATTAATGCACATAAGTCAGTAATGTTTCTATATGCTAGAAATGAACAAACTGAAGAGACACTCAAGAAAAAGATACCATTTTCAATAGCAACTAAAAAAATCAAGTACCTAGGAATAAACTTAACCAAAGATGTGAAAGACCTATACAAAGAAAACTACATAACTCTACTAAAAGAAATAGAAGGGGACCTTAAAAGATGGAAAAATATTCCATGTTCATGGATAGGAAGACTAAATGTCATTAAGATGTCAATTCTACCCAAACTCATCTACAGATTCAATGCAATCCCAATCAGAATTCCAACAACCTACTTTGCAGACTTGGAAAAGCTAGTTATCAAATTTATTTGGAAAGGGAAGATGCCTCGAATTGCTAAAGACACTCTAAAAAAGAAAAACGAAGTGGGAGGACTTACACTCCCTGACTTTGAAGCTTATTATAAAGCCACAGTTGCCAAAACAGCATGGTACTGGCACAAAGATAGACATATAGATCAATGGAATCGAATTGAGAATTCAGAGATAGACCCTCAGATCTATGGCCGACTGATCTTTGATAAGGCCCCCAAAGTCACTGAACTGAGTCATAATGGTCTTTTCAACAAATGGGGCTGGGAGAGTTGGATATCCATATCCAAAAGAATGAAAGAGGACCCCCACCTCACCCCCTACACAAAAATTAACTCAAAATGGACCAAAGATCTCAATATAAAGAAAGTACCATAAAACTCCTAGAAGATAATGTAGGAAAACATCTTCAAGACCTTGTATTAGGCGGCCACTTCCTAGACTTAACACCCAAAGCACAAGCAACAAAAGAGAAAATAGATAAATGGGAACTCCTCAAGCTTAGAAGTTTCTGCACCTCAAAGGAATTTCTCCAAAAGGTAAAGAGGCAGCCAACTCAATGGGAAAAAATTTTTGGAAACCATGTATCTGACAAAAGACTGATATCTTGCATATATAAAGAAATCCTACAACTCAATGACAATAGTACAGACAGCCCAATTATAAAATGGGCAAAAGATATGAAAAGACAGTTCTCTGAAGAGGAAATACAGATGGCCAAGAAAGACATGAAAAAATTTTCAGCTTCACTAGCTATTAGAGAGATGCAAATTAAGACCACAATGAGATACCATCTAACACCGATTAGAATGGCTGCCGTTAAACAAACAGGAAACTACAAATGCTGGAGGGGATGTGGAGAAATTGGAACTCTTATTCATTGTTGGTGGGACTGTATAATGGTTCAGCCACTCTGGAAGTCAGTCTGGCAGTTCCTTAGAAAACTAGATATAGAGTTATCCTTCGATCCAGCGATTGCACTTCTCGGTATATACCCGGAAGATGGGAAAGCAGTGACACGAACAGATATCTGCACGCCAATGTTCATAGCAGCATTATTCACAATTGCCAAGAGATGGAAACAACCCAAATGTCCTTCAACAGATGAGTGGATAAATAAAATGTGGTATATACACACGATGGAATACTATGCGGCAGTAAGAAGGAACGATCTCGTGAAACATATGACAACATGGATGAACCTTGAAGACATAATGCTGAGCGAAATAAGCCAGGCACAAAAAGAGAAATATTATATGCTACCACTAATGTGAACTTTGAAAAATGTAAAACAAATGGTTTATAATGTAGAATGTAGGGGAACTAGCAATAGAGAGCAATTAAGGAAGGGGGAACAATAATCCAAGAAGAACAGATAAGCTATTTAACGTTCTGGGGATGCCCAGGAATGACTATGGTCTGTTAATTTCTGATGGATATAGTAGGAACAAGTTCACAGAAATGTTGCTATATTATGTAACTTTCTTGGGGTAAAGTAGGAACATGTTGGAAGTTAAGCAGTTATCTTAGGTTAGTTGTCTTTTTCTTACTCCCTTGTTATGGTCTCTTTGAAATGTTCTTTTATTGTATGTTTGTTTTCTTTTTAACTTTTTTTCCATACAGTTGATTTAAAAAAGAAGGGAAAGTTAAAAAAAAAAAGAAAAAGAAAAACAAGGAAAAAAAGATGTAGTGCCCCCTTGAGGAGCCTGTGGAGAATGCAGGGGTATTGGTCTACCCCACCTCAATGGTTGCTAACATGACCACAGATATAGGGGACTGGTGGTTTGATGGGTTGAGCTCTCTACCATAGGTTTTACCCTTGGGAAGACGGTTGCTGTAAAGGAGAGGCTAGGCCTCCTTATGGTGGTGCCTAAGAGCCTCCTCCCGAATGCCTCTTTGTTGCTCAGATGTGGCCGTCTCTCTCTGGCTAAGCCAACTTGAAAGGTGAAATCACTGCCCTCCACCCAGGGGAGTGAATCTCCCTGGCAACGTGGAATATGACTCCCGGGGAGGAATGTAGACCTGGCATTGTGGGATAGAGAACATCTTCTTGACCAAAAGGGGGAGGTGAAAGGAAATGAAATAAGCTTCAGTGGCAGAGAGATTCCAAAAGGAGCCGAGAGGTCACTCTGGTGGGCACTCTTACGCACAATTTAGACAACCCTTTTTAGGTTCTAAAGAATTGGGGTAGCTGGTGGTGGATACCTGAAGCTATCAAACTACAACCCAGAACCCATGAATCTCGAAGACAGTTGTATAAAAATGTAGCTTATGAGGGGTGACAGTGGGATTGGGAAAGCCATAAGGACCATACTCCACTTTGTCTAGTTTATGGATGGATGAGTAGAAAAATAGGGGAAGGAAACAATCAGACAAAGGTACCCAGTGTTCTTTTTTACTTCAATTGCTCTTTTTCACTCTAATTGTTATTCTTGTTATTTTTGTGTGTGTGCTAATGAAGGTGTCAGGGATTGATTTAGGTGATGAATGTACAACTATGTAATGGTACTGTGAACAATCGAATGTACGATTTGTTTTGTATGACTGCGTGGTATGTGAATATATCTCAATAAAATGATTAAAAAAAAAAAAACATGGCCTTTTCTGGGTACATAACAGCTTCATACCAGCACAGGTACCTTGCAGATGAGGCTCAGTACTTGGTGTGATGGGTACCTTATGGCACCTTATAGAGTACCATGAGGTCCACCTCAAATGGGAAGGGTGGGATTGAGGGAAGATGGTGGCGGAGGAAGCTCAGGAATCAGTCCCTCCACGAAAACAACCATTGACCTGGCAGGACTGTCTAATGAACTTTTCTGGAACACGAGTCCAGTTGAGCCCTCACACTGTGCAGGGAAGGGCTGGCTTGGAGCCGTGGGTTTCGCTGCATCTCACCTTCCTCCCTTACCCTCGTGGCAGGTGCCAGTGGGCACTGCAGCTGGTGTTCCTGGGGCGGCTTGCTGGTGCCCGGCTGGGCTGTGAGAACTTTGTCTTCTAAAACTCGGGGATGTGTGCCTTGATTGCTGATTGCTGCTTTTGGTTGCTGGGGCCACCACCAAGGGCAGCCATTATTTCAATCCTCAGGGCCTGAAGCAGCCACAGAAGAGGTTTGAAGAGATGGAACTTTTTTCCCCACTTCCCCAGTTTGGGAGCTAATACAGTTTGGAAAAGTCACAAACAGATAGCTCCAGACCTCAACAAGCAAAAATCAGAACTCCCTGAGGAGTGGCAGAATTAGCTTTCCAGGGTTACTGCAGCCTGATACTCAGAACGTCAGTTCTCAACAAAAAACTTACAAAATACATGAAGAAACAGTGGTCCATTCACAGAAGAAAATAATTTATGAGGAAATTAGTCAGAGACATTAAATCACTTGTCTTAAATATGTTCACTGAGCTAAAGGAAACCATGGACAAAGAACTAAAGGAAATTAGGAAAATGACTGAGTAAAATGAGACTATCGATAAAGAGTTAGAAATTATAAAAAGGAATCAAACAAATTCTGGAGCTGAAAAGTACAAAAATTGAAATAAAAGCCTCAGTCAGAGAGATTCAACAGCATATCTGACAAAAGAAAGGATAAGCAAATTGGAAATTAAGACAATTGAAATTATTCCATCTGAGGAGAAAAAAAAAAAAAAAAATGCACAGTGCCTCAGGGACCTGTGGGACACCCTCAGACCTACCAACATACATATTCTAGGCATTCAGAAGGTGAACAAAAGGGCCAGGAAAAATACTTGAAGAAATGAGGGCCAAAAACTTCTCAAATCTGATGAAAAACGTGAATATACACATCTAAGAACGCAAACCAAGTAACTCCGAGAAGGATAAACTTAGAGTTCCACGCTGAGGCACACCACAGGCATATTGTCTTAATCCAAAAATAAAGGATTTTGAAAGTAGCAAGAGAGAAGCAACTTGTCATGTGTAAGGAACCCTCAACAAGATTAGCAGCTGATTTCTCCCCAGAGACCAGGGAGGCCAGACAGTAGTGTAGTTATATATTTTAAGTTTTGAAAGAAAAAACAAAGTACTGTCAACTAGGAATTCTGTAACTGGCAAAACTATCCTTCAGGAATGAAGGGGGAATTTCCAAATACACAAAAGCCAAGGGAGGTCATTACCAGTAGACCTGCCCTACAAGAAAAGCTAAAAGGACTTCTTCAGGCTGAAATGAAAGGACACTAGACTCTAACTCGAAGCCATAGGAAAAATAAAGAATACTAAAAAGGTAACATCTTAGGTAAATATAAAAGCCAGTATTATACTTACCTATTTTTCCTATGTGACTTAAAAGGCAAATGCATAAAACAATAATTATAAATCTAGGTTAATGGCACAAATGTATAAAGATGTAATTTGTGACAATAACATGAAGGTGGAGGGACGGAGATACATAGGAGCACAGGATTTGTGTACTATGGAAACAGGTTAGTGTCTTTCATATTGGATTGTTGTGAGTTTAAGATGCTATTGTAATCCCCAAGGTAACCACTGAGAAAGTAACTAAAAATATATAGAAAGGGAAAAAAGAAAGGAATCAGGACGGTACACTACAAAAAAATCAACTAAATACAAAAAGGGGCAGGAATGGAAAAGCTGAGGACCATAAAACATGAAAGACATGGCAAAAAGCAAGTAGCTAAATGCAGAAGTAAATTCTTCTTTGTCAGCAATCTCATTAAATACGAATAGATTAACCTCTCCTGTTGGAAGGCAGAGGTTGGAAGATTGGATTACAAACAGCAGAATCCATGCGTATGTTGTCTACAAGACTCACTTTGGCTGTAAGGACACAGAAAAGTTGAAAGGAGAACAATGGAAAAGATATTCCATATAAATGGTAATCAGAACACAGTGGGGTTGTCCATGTTACTTGCAGACAAAATAGACTAAATCACAAAAGGTTTCAAGAGACAAGGGCTTTATATATTGATAAAAAGTACACTACAGTGGGAAGGTGTAACACTTATAAACATGTATGCACCCACCAACAGAGCCCCAAGCTGTATGAAGTGAGCATCGACAGAATGCCGATAGAAATAGACAGTTCTGCAGTAGTAGCTGGAGACGTCAGTACCCCACTCGGTACTGGGGGGAACACCCCGACAGGAGCTCGGTGAGGAAGCGGAGGCCTTGATCAACACTGTTAACAGGATTTAGGTCTCACGGACACGTGTGGAACCCTCCACCCAGCCGCAGCAGAACACATGTTCTCACGTGCATACGAGTTGTTCTCTAGGATGGGCTGTATGTTAGGTCACAAATCAAGTCAAGATAAATTTCAAAAGATTGAAATCAAGCAAAAGATCTTCTCTGACCCAGTGGAACAAAGCTAGAAATCAGTAACAGGAGGGAAACTGGAGAATTAAGAAATATGTGAAAATGAGAGAACATAGTCTATAACAACCAGTGGGTCAGAGAATAAATCACAGGAGAAATTAGAAGATACTTAAAGACAAGTGAAAACAAAGACACAGCATACCAAAACCTGTGGAGTGGAGCAAAGGCAGAGCGCTCAGAAGGAAACTTACAGCTGTAAATACTCACGTTAAAAAGAAGAGCACAAATCAATAACTTAAATTCACACCTTGAGGAACTAGATACAGAAGAATAAACTAAACCCAAACTTAGAAGAAGGAAGAAAATAATAAAGATTACAGTGGAGATAAAAGAGAATAGAAACATAATAGAGGGAATCAATGAAGCCAAAAGTTGTTTCTTAGAAAAGGTCAATAAATTTGGAAAATTTTTAGCTAGACTGACAAAAAAGGAAGATGCAAATAACTAAAATCAGAAACAAAAGGGACATTACTCCTGATTTTACAGAAATTAAAAGGATTATGAGAAAATACTATGAATAACTCTGTGCCAACAAATTAGATGGCCTAGATGAAATGGACAAATTCCTTTAAACACACAAATTGCCTAAACTGACTCAAGAAGAGTAGAAAATCTCAACAAATGTATATAACAAGTATAGAGATTGAATCAATAATTAAAAACCTCCCAGCAGAGGAAAGTCCAGGACAAGATGGCTTTACTGGTGATTTTTACCAAACATTCAAAGAAGATTTAACACCACTCCTTCATAAACACTTCCAAAAAATGGAGGGGCGGAGATTACTAACTGTTCTGGTTTGCTAATGCTGCCAGAATGCAAAACACCAGACATGGATTGGCTTCATAAGGGGGGTTTATTTGGTTACATAGTTACAGTCTTAAGGCCATAAATTGTCCGCGGTAAGGCATCAACAATCGGGTACCTTCACTGGAGAAAAGCCATTGGCATCTGGAAAACCTCTGTTAGCTGGGAAGGCACGTGGCTGGTGTCTACTTGCTCCTAGGTTGCGTTTCAGCTCCTCTTTCAGCTCCAGTATGTTCTTCAAAGTGTCCCTCGTGGCTGCAGCTGCTCTCTCTGTCTGGGCCTGTGTGGCTTTTTTTTTTTTTAAATATTCATTTCATTGAGATATATTCACACATCACACAGTCATACAAAACAAATCGTACATTCAGTTGTTCACAGTACCATTACATAGTTGTACATTCATCACCAAAATCAATCCCTGACACCTTCATTACCACACACACAAAAATAACAAGAATAATAATTAAAGTGAAAAAGAGCAATTAAAGTAAAAAAGAACACTGGGTGCCTTTATCTGTTTGTTTGTTTGTTTCCTTCTCCCATTTTTCTACTCATCCTTCCATAAACTAGACAAAGGGGAGTGTGGTCCTTATGGCTTCCCCAATCCTGTTGTCACCCCTTATAAGCTACATTTTTATACAGTCGTCTTCAAGATTCATGGGTTCTGGGTTGTAGTTGATAGTTTCAGGTATCCACCACCAGCTACCCCAATTCTTTAGAACCTAAAAAGGGTTGTCTATATTGTGCTTAAGAGTGCCCACCAGAGTGACCTCTCGGCTCCTTTTGGAATCTCTCTGCCACTGAAGCTTATTTCATTTCCTTTCACCTCCCCCTTTTGGTCAAGAAGATGTTCTCCATCCCACGATGCCAGGTCTACATTCCTCCCCGGGAGTCATATTCCACGTTGCCAGGGAGATTCATTCACTCCCCTGGGTGTCTGATCCCACGTAGGGGGGAGGGCAGTGATTTCACCTTTCAAGCTGGCTTAGCTAGAGAGAGAGGGTGTGTGGCTCTTTTTAAAGTACTCCAGTGATCCAATAAAGATCCATTCTGAATGGGTGGGGCAACACCTCCATGGAAATAATCCAATGAAAGGTCTCACCCACGGTTGAGGGAGTCACATCTCCATGGAAACACTGAACCAATAGGTTCCAACGTAATCAACACTAATACATCTGCCCCCACAAGATTGCATCAAAAAACATGGCGTTTGGGGGGACATAATACATCCAACCAGCACACTAACACATTCTATGATGCCAGCATTATCCTGTTACCAAAGGCAGATAAAGACAGCACAAGAAAAGAAATTTACAGATCAGTATCCCTTATGAATATAGACACAGAAATCCTCACCAAAATATTAGCAGACCGAATCCAACAGTAATTTAAAAGGATTACACCCCGTGACCAAGTGGGATGTGTCTCAGGAATGCAGAGGTTTCATATTTTACATACAAAATCAATGTAATACATACCCTATGTTAATAGAATGAAGGATAAAAAGCACATCACCATCTCAATTGATGCAGAAAAGGCATTTGACAAAACTGAGCATCCTTTCATTTTAAAAATACTCAGAAAACTAGGACTAGAAGGAAACTTCCGCAATACGATAAAGGGTATATATGGAGAATCCACTGCTAGCATGATACCAGTGGTGAAAGACTGAAAGCTTTCCCCCTAAGACTGGGAAGAAGACAGAGATGCCCACTGCCACCACTATTACTCTACATTGTGCTGGAACTTCTTTCCAGAGCAACTAGGCAAGAAAAAGAAATAAAAAGCTTCCCAATTGGAAAGGAAGAAGTAAAGCTATCACTATTTACAGATGGCATGATCCTATATAGAGAAAATCCCAAAGAATTCACAAGAAAGCTACTAGAGCTAATAAACAGATTCAGCAAAGTTTCAGGACACAAGATGAAGGTGCAGAAGTCAGTTAGGTTTCTTTACACAAGTAGTGAAACATCTGAAAAGGAAACTAAGGAAATAATTCTATTTATAATATTATTGAAAAGAATAAAATACCTATGAATAAATTTAACCAAGGAGGTGAAAGACTAATACATTGAAAACTACAAAACATTGCTGAAACAAATTAAAAAAGACCTAAATAAATGGAAAGACATCCCGTGATCATGAATCAGAAGCCTTAATATTGTTAGATGGCAGTACTTCCCAAAATGGTACACAGATTTAGTGCAATCCCTGTCAAATTTTAACAGCCTTTTTTGCGGAAATGGAAATGCCAATCCTCAAATCCATATGGAATTGCAAGGGACCTGGAGAGCCAAAGCAGTGCTGGAAAAGAGGAGCCGAGTTGGCAGACTCCCGCCTAACCGACCACAGATCTGTGGCCGCCCAGAGAGCATGGTCCTGGTGCAGGAGCACACACTGGGCAGCAGGAAAGAACCGAGAGCCCAGAAGTCAGCCCACTCGTCTCCACGGTGGTGCTGGGTCCGCTGTGGGGAAGAAGCGTCTCTTCAACTAATGATGCTGGGACAACTGCACAGCCACATGCAGGAGGATGGGTTGCACCCCAACCTCTCCTTGTATTCAAAAATTAACTCAGAATGGATCAACGACCTAAGTGTAAGAGAGAAAACTATAAAACTCTTACCAGAAAACATAGGGGAACGCTTTGTGACCTCGGCTTAAGCAGTGGATTCTTAGATTTGACACCAAAGCACAAAATATAAAACATATTGGGCTTCTTCAAAATTAAAAACTGTTGTGTATCCAAGGTCATTGTTAAGAAAGTGAAAAGACAACCTACAGAATGGGAGAAAATATTTGGAAATCATATATTTGGTGACTTTTTAATATCCAAAAAAATAAAGATTTACGACTCAACAACAAATGGCAAACAACCCATCCAAAAAAAAGGCAAAGGACTTGAATAGATATTTCTCTAAAGAGGATACACAAATGGCCAACAAGCACATGAAAAGGTGCTCAACGTCATGAGTCATTAGAGAAATGCAAATCAAAACCACGAGATACCAGTTCACACCCACTAGAACGGCTATAATCAACAAAGAAGGAAAATAAGCATTGGTGAGGATGAGGAGAAATCAGAACCCTCGTGCATTGTTGGTGGAAACCTCAAATGGGCTGTTGCTGTGGGGAACAGTTTGGAGGTTCCTCAAGAGGTTAAGTATAGACTCGCTGAGTGGCCGGGCAGTTCCACGCCTGGGTTTATACCCGAGGACTCGGACGCTGGGACTCAGGTCCCCTGGTGCCAGTGTTCATGGCAGCGTAATTCAACAGCTAACAGGCGGAATTGGCCCGCGTGTCCATCCACAGGTGATGGAGAAACGAAATGTCCAGACAGTGGGAGAATACTCAGCCGAAAAAAGGAATGGAATTCTGGTGCATGCTGCCTTGTGGGTGAACCTTGACAGCGCAGTCCTGAGTGAAATACGCCAGACCCGAAAGGGCAAATGCTATGTGACTCTGCTTGTATTTGGACTGTAAAATAGAGAAATACATAGGGGCAGATGCGATTAAAAGGCGGGGCGGGTGGGGGAGGGGGGTGGGGAGCTGCTGCTTAATGGGTGCAGGCTTTGCTTGGGGTGATGAAAAGGTTTTGGAAATACATGACGGTGATTGTACAACATTGCAAATGTATTTGATGCTACTGAATTATAAACTTGAAAATAGCTAAAATGGTAAATTTTATGTAATATGATAAAATGAAAGGAAGTGTGGGCCTCTCGCAGGGTTGATGTGTTGTCACGGTTCCCTAGTTGCTGTTGTGTGGCCTCCTGGCTTTGACGTGGCTCTCCATTCTTGTGGTTTAAAGTCCTGGCTTCCAGTGCCTTCCCAGAGACGCCCAGGGCTGCTTTCAGGCTCCGGTGCCTTCTCAGGCTTCGCGTTTTCAGTGTCTCCATTCTCTTACGGTCACATTTCTATGTATTGCACCCATTGTTATAAAGTAACATTTATTCCTCTTTGTCAGAAATTTTAACTTAAAGAAGGTTAAAAAAAAAAAAAGGATTTCGTTAAGGATTGGTATTTATACAGGATGAATTTCACAAGGCCTGGCCTGGTTGAAAGAGGAGACTGACCCCTGGCAGCCCCATAAATACAGAATTGCAGCCACAGCCTGTGCCCCATGATGCACACCACAGAGACCTCTGGGCTTTCGTGAGGGGCCGTGGGTGGGCAGTGAGGGGCAGGAGGATGGTGGGAAGGGCAGGTGCCCGTGAGGGCCGGGCTGGGCTGGAAGAGCAGCTGCGGGCTGGGAGGGTGCGAGCAAGGTGCGGCCAGTGCCAGGCCTGGGCCCGTCTCGAGGACGAGGGGAGCCGACAGCAGGGGAAGCCTGGGTGGCCCAGAGGTCAGGCGAGTCTGGAGAAAATCGCTGTCGGGGCAGGGGCCTTGGGGCGTGGCCTGCACCACTGGGAGTAGCTGCCGGGGCAGTCCCTGTGACCTGGCCAGGAATTTTGCCCCAGGGGTGGTGATGAAGTTGGAGAAAGGTAGTCAAGAGCAGGGAGAACGGCCAGTCAGCTGGGCTTCCAGGAGCCCGCAGGGAGTCTTGGTGCACGGCAGCAAGGCTGGCCCTTCCCTGGAGGACATTGGACATCCAGGACACCCAGCGGGCAGCCTGGGGCCTCCGAGAGGGCTGTGGGGAGAAGGTCCGGGGGCCCAGCCTTGGGATGGACGCACGTGTGCCCGCAGCCTCCGGGCGGGGTGATGCGCCTGACTGCCGTGGCTTGTGCAGTGCTTCCCTGTCACACTCAGCAGGGGCTGCACATTGATGTGCGCTGGGCACCCAGGGCCCCACAGCGATGCCCCGTGACGTGCGCTGCTGCTGTCTTGTCTTCCTCGGAGTGTAGGGCTACCTGTTCATCTCCGTGCTGGTGAACTCCAACAGCGAGCTGATCCGCTTGATCAACAACGCCATCAAGAACGACCTGGCCAGCCGCAACCCCACCTTCATGGGGCTGGCGCTGCACTGCATCGCCAATGTGGGCAGCCGCGAGATGGCCGAGGCCTTCGCCGCCGAGATCCCCAAGATCCTTGTTGCTGGGTAGGTACCTCACAGGAGCCTGCTGGGTAGGCTCCCTCTCGCGTCCTGTGATCAGACATGCAGCCATTTAAGGACTTTATAGCACGGATTTCCCCGCCTTGCATGATGGGGAGCCTGACGCTGGATCAAGAAATGTGTTTAGACTCAGGCCGGCCTGGCCCCTGAGGCAGCTGCACCTCCCACCACCGCCCAGGGGATGGGTCAACCCCGCAAAGCCACAGCAGAAACACCCCATTCCCCTGCGGTGTGGCCTGGCCTTGCACTTGTTCTTTCCCCAGAAACTTACACAGCAAAGGTAAAGAACCAAGCTTCTGAGAATGCTGGATGATCCCCTGTCCACTACTTTTGAGAGAACCAAGTAGGTGGGGGAGTGGATACTCTGGAAAGGGTTTCTGAACAACCCAGAGCCATCTGTGCCAGGAGGGCCAGCAGGCCCACAGGGTGTCTTCTGCCAGCGTGCTCCGCTGAGCTGGACGGCTGACCTGGCCCACCCACGGGGCACACTTGTGGCTATATGGAGGTTGCCCCTGGCAGGACACAGAAGGGGGACCCAGAATAACCTGTAAGACCAAACAGGATCCAGCCGACTCCCAGCTTGCCAGGCCCTGGAGGGTGGCAGCAGGGGGTGTTGCGGAAAGTGCGGCCCTGCTTCGTCGGCACAGACACCAGGTCCAGACCAGTGGTTCCCTGCGGGGCTGTGACTCAGTGTCTCGGGGCAGCTTTGGCTGCCCCATGGGTGTGACAGGAGAGCGGCCCAGCGCCTGCAGTGCCCAGGAGCCTCTGCCCCAGGGCATGGCTCAGCCCGTGTGTCATGGAGCCCTGGGCAGGGCTTGGCCAGGACTGAGCTGCCGACATTCAGCCCCCCGGCAGCTCAGGGGCGGGCTGCTGAAGCAGGCATGTGAGAAGGAGATCACAGCACTAAGGGAGCAGGCGGAGGACCAGAAGGGGCTGTGGCCCATCTAATCAATCAGCTGTCCTGAAAATAAAGTTGCCACGATGCAAGGCAGACTCGAGGTGGCCAGAGTGACTTGAGGAGGGGTGGAGAGCTCGGGGACTAAAATTGATTAGAAAAAGGCCAGGGGGTGCCGTCTGAGGGCCTGGTGCTGGCTGCTGCCTCTGGTTGGGGCGCTTTCTTCCCCGTAGCCTCTCAGTACCCTGAGCCTTGCTGGGAACACGGCAACAGGGAGGTCCCCACTGAGGCCTCCCTGACCCTCCTCCATGTCCCCTCACGTGCCCTTCCTCTCCCTGCTCCACCCTCAGAGTGCAGCCTTCCTGGGGCCAGAGAGTTCAGTCTGCTTTGACTATTGCTTGATATCCAGTATTTAGAGCCACACCTGATACAGAATCAAGTGTTTCATAAATAGTTGTCGAGTAAATGAAATTTAAAACAGACAGGTAATCCTTGGAATGGAGAATCCAGTAAATGAGCCAGTAAAGTGTTGAGCCGGGAAATAGTTGCAGGAAACTCCCTGCAAGAAGGAACGGACTGCTCCCACAGATGCATGGGTACAGATAGGCCAGCAGCAAGGCACAGCGGAAGAAGTTTTGGAAACTGAAGGATAAGGAGAGAATTCTTCGGAAGAAGACAGTTGAGAGTGCGGTGGGAGGAGCAGGGCCTCAGGAGGGTGGTGGGAGCTGCAGGCAGCTGCTCTGTCCTGCAGGAGTCAAGGTGATGGGCAGGTCACGCAGCTCCTGGGAGTCCTGCCTGGAAAGCGGTTACCAGCCCTTGAAGTCCAGCTGACAGAGGACTCAGAATGGGCTGTCACAGCCCCAGTGGGCTTTTGTAGCTAAGGACTAAAGAAAGCACCAGACACGTTCTGAGATGTGAGCTTTTATCTTGGGGGCTACAGGGTGGGAAGCCGAGTCACGCTGCTCTACATTCAGGAGCTTCTCTGAATGGATTCAGGAGCTGCTCTGAATGGCGGTGGGTTCAAAGCTCAACGTGGAAATAGTCCTCACTTGGGCTGAATAAGCTGGTTATAAGGGCTCGACGTTCCAAGGGTATGAGAGCATAAGGCAGGGAGCGGGGGTCATGCAATGTAGGGAGGTGGTGATTGTAGTCAACAGGGAGGAGGGGAGGATTATAGATTATCGTGTGGATAAAGTATCTCAGGGAGTCTCAGGGAGGAGGTAGTTATAGGTTACATTTAGCACGGAGGCCTGATTTTACAAGGAGAATAGGTCAAACCCTAACTGTGCTAGGTATGCAAACTGCTGTGTGCAGTCTTCAAGGCACTTGGGAAGGGGCTCCCACACCCACCCACCCAGAGGGGAGTGAAGTTTCAGGGGATGCCCGGGGCTGACTGATGAAGCATGACAGTGGCGTCCTTTGCCCCTGGGATGCAGTTAATACTCAAAAAGGGAGATACATTGTTACTATGCACAGTCTAAGCACTGGTTCCTTAGAGTGAGTGACAGCATGGGGAAGGAGGCAGGGCTCTTCCGCAGTGGCTCCAACCTGATTCTCCATGGAGCAGAATGTTCTTACCCAGGTGTTGCTGCATTTCATTGGGGGCTGACGTGCCCAGGGGAGTCTGGGTAGATTAACAAACCTTTGTCAGTCGGGGGGTTTGGTTGCCTGCCCTAGAAGCCAACTGGCTGCCCTGAGCAGAAAGGAGGGGGGTGGGCATCTCAGGCAGGCCCAGGAACTGTGCCTGCGAGGAGGGAGGGGCCACCCCATGCGGGAAGGGGCCGGAGAGAAGCACAGTGTCCACTGCATGGCCCCAGGGAGCTCACGCCTGGAAGGAGACTCTTTTACTCAAATTCACTTCTCTTTGGAATAACGGGGGAGATGTGGGGTTTCTCACGTTGGTTTGGTTTCAAGTAGGAATAAAAACACCAAACAAAACCCTCCAGACGCCTCTGCCTTCTCCAGGGGTCTGCAGTGACCCGGAGCTGTGACTCTGTCCTGGCCTCGTGGTGCCTCTCAGAGTGCCAGGGACCTCCAATCCCGGGACCAGTGGGGCTTCCCTGGCCACCGATCCAGGAATCCCCCAGCACCACTCAATATGATTCTGAGGGTGCAGGGACTGCACGTGCACCCTTGTGCAGAGGCGAGCGCCAGGGGTGACAGACCCTCAGTCCCTGCGTCCTGAGGCCAGGACTACATCTCAGGTTCTGCTCCTAAGACACCCTTCACTGTTCTTTATTGCTGCCGGCTGGAGCCCCCGCCCCCTTCTAGAGCCACGCTGCTAGGAGGGCCAGTGGGCAGTGGGGCCGCCTGCCTGTCTTCCTCACACGGAGCCAAGAGAGAGCTCCGGTGCATGTCTGTGCCGAGTGTGTGTCAGTGAATGAATCATAAACACCCTGTAGTTCTAGCAACTGATGAGGAACACCAGTTGAACGTATGCTGCCTTCGTAGCCGCAGTTGTGTTCAGCACTTGGGAAAGATATTGGACAAGATTCTTGGAGTTGAGGAAGTTAACAGTGAAGGCCTTTGCCCCCAGGCCTCTTGCCTGCCAGTCAGGTTCAGTGTGGGCTCTGCGTTGTGGCTCTTCGGTGCAGACAGTTGTTTGTCACTGTTGGGACACATCACCTCGTGGGCCAGGTCTGCCCAGTGCTGCGCGGGGCCCCTGAGCAGGTGGGGTGTGTGTGCTCACACAGAGAGATGGGAGTGGCCTCCCCGATGCCCTTCCCGGCTCTGCACTTTGTGGTCACTTGCACTTGTCTGGGGGCTTTGCGTGCTGGGGGCCATGTGCGGTGCTGGGTGGTGTCCCCAGGTGACTGGCCCGTCTTTCAGGGACACCATGGACAGCGTGAAGCAGAGCGCTGCCCTGTGCCTGCTGCGCCTGTACAGGACGTCCCCCGATCTCGTCCCGATGGCCGACTGGACATCCCGCGTGGTACATCTCCTCAACGACCAGCATTTGGTAAGTTGCCTCACCCTGTGACTAAAGCTGTCCAGTTGGTTTCTTGGGATGCCAAGGAGGGGTTCAGGCGAGGCCCCTACACTGGGAGTCAGAGCGGCTCCTTTGATCCACCCTGGGGCCCGTCGTGGGGCCCTGCCCCAGGCACTCGCCAGGCCTTGTTCAGTGCGGAGCCAGACCCCCTCGCGGGTTGTGGCTGCCTGCTGTGCCGTCAGGGGGTCTTGCAGCCTGGTTTGCGCCGTGATGGGCGGTGTGACCAAGCACCCCTGTTTCAAAGATGAGGACTTGGAGCTTTCAGAAGATACAGCTACTCGCCTGCGGCACCACAGCGGCTGTGATGACACCGGAACAGGACCTGGGTCCGTAGCTGCAGCCGCTGGGCTGCGTTGCCTCCAGAAGACCTGGTCATCTGGTTGTTCGGCAGGATGTGTGCTGCACAGCAGTCATCCTCTCTGGAATGTTCCGCATGGTCTGTTGGCTTGACAGTATGTTTATCAAGACCTGACTCCGGGAAGGGTCCAAATCGTGGAACTGGGAGCCCCTGCATGACCCACCGTGGGGGTTTCTCACCACGGGCCAGTTGAAACGGGGGAGCCTTCCTAGGTGGAGTCATTTTCTGCACCCTGTGACAAATGACCACACCTAGCAGCTGGGAGCAGCACACACTTGTCAACTCAGCTTTGGTGGGTCAGGAATCTGGCCTGGGGTCCTCATCGGGGGCCTGATCGGGCAGGGCTGCATTTCTAGGCTCCTTCGGCTTCCTCAAGGCCAGCAACAGGTGGGCAGTCTCCTGGTAGCAAGCTGTATTAGTTAGGGCTCTCTAGGGAAACAGAATCAATAAGAGGTGTCTAAGAATATAAGATTTCTAAAAGTGTCTCATGCAACTGTGGGTATGCACGAGTCCAAATTCTGTAGGGCAGTCAGCAAACTGCCGACTCCAAGGAAGATGTCCGATGAACTCCTCAGGCAATGAACCAGCAACTTTGACGAACTCCTCAGGAAACGCTTCGCTGGTCAGTTGAGGAAGAAGTGAAGGTCCCCTGTCTGTCTCACTTATGAGTCTTCAACTGATTGATTGGATCAAATCCAGCCAATTGCGTTCTCTCCTTGTGGAAGGCACGCCCTTCAGTGACTTCAGTCACAGCTGCAGCCAATTGACTGACGGTTTAATAAACCAGCCTGTTGGTTTATTAACCAGCCACAAACGTCCTCACAGCAACAGTTAGGCCAGTGCTTGCTTGACCAGACAGTGGGGCACCGTCACCTGGCCAAGGTGACACATGAACGTAACCATCGCAGGTGGTGTGACGGCACCACACACGCAGTGTCTGTCCTCTTTGCCCTGCCCTTTGGGTTCCAAGCAGGTCACGGGTCCCGTCCACGCTGAAGGGGCGGGGAGAGCAGGGACGCAGGTCACCAGCAGCGGGCAGCGGCTTGGCATGCAGCTGCCACATGGCGTGTGAGTGGCTGTCAGGAAGGGTGGCCTCATCCCGCCTCAGTTCTCGCACACAAGTGAGAGTCTCGGAGTTTAGCAGCGACAGTGAGCAACCGCGACGCTGGGCAGAGCTGGAGGGGCGCGTGTCAGCAAGTTGCCTCGTGTTGTTCCCAGAAGAGAAATCTCCTTTAAAAAGCAAATTAAAAATGAACGATTGTCACACATGGATTAGGAGGACATTTGTGCTGTGGTCTCACTGCGCTGTCACTTCCTGAGCCCAAGCGAGGGTAGCTCCGCAGGCAGAGCTGTGGGGAGAGGGGCTGGGGGCCCAAGACCGTGGGCCTGAGGGAGGGTGGAGAGGTGCCTTCTGCCCGGGAGGCGTCACTCAGAGCTGTCAGGTTTGTGATTCAAGGTCCAGTTTTACAGACGAGGAAACTGAGGCACAGGAGGATTAAGTGGCTTCGTCAAAGATGCAGGGACAGGAGTTATTGAGGGCGGGAGCTGGCTTTACGCAGCGACCGAGTGGAGGTGCACAGGGAGGCCGCCCCATGGCTGAGGACAGGGAGGGCCTTGGTGGCCCCATGCGCTGCTCACGCACAGGCACCAGGACTGACCCCATCCTCCATGCTTTTGTGTCTCGTGAGCACGACTGTGTCGCACCAGGTGTGCTGGTTGGTTTGTGCCACTTTGGTTCAAGGCCACAGAAACCCAGTGTGAACCAGAGAGGGCCATGTCACAGACCACAGGAAGGCCTTGCCCCCCAGCCTGCCTTCAGCTCTGCTCTCCATGGCATGTGGCCTCCGGCTCTCAGATGGGCATCTTCCACGTGACTGCGTGACCGCCATGCACCCGTCATTCAGCTTCGCTGCCTCAGCAGGCTCAAGGCATGGCTTTCTCTGGTCTGAGACTGGGTTGAATGATGTCCCCCAAAATTCACCCAGAACCTCAGGAAGGGGCCTCATTTGGAGTTGGGTCAAGTTAAGAGGGGATCCTGCTGGGTCAGGGTGGGCCGTAAATCTGGTATGACCGGTGTCCTCATGAGAAGAGGGAAACCTGGACCCAGAGACAGAGGGAGGCGTGTGAAGATGGGACAAAGGCTGGGGGCTGCAGCCACATGCCTGGGGCACCGGGTCCCCCAGAAGCTGGAAGAGGCCGGAAGGAGCCTCCGGAGGGAGCAGGCCCTGCCCACACTAGTGGCAGGCTCCCAGACTCCACGAGGGGAGATGGTGCATCTCTGTTGTTTGAAGCTGTCCAGTTGTGGTCCTTGTTATGGCAGCCCCAGGACACCAAAATGGGACTGCAGTGGAGAGTTCCTTGGGAAGGAGCTGGCCACACACCCAGAGCAAGTGAGTGGCTGTGTTCCCTGACCAGGAAGACAGCAGTGGAGGAGACCTGGGAGCATGTGTGTGTGCAAGTGTGTGTGCATATGTGTTCATGTGCCTGTGAGTATGCATGTGTGTGCAGGTGTGAGTGTACACACGAGTATGCGTGTGTGCATGTGACTGCATGCAGGTGCACAGGTGCAAGTGTGTGTCTGTGTGGCAGGGAGTGCAAGTTGGGGGTGTTTGGCAGTGTGCTTGGGACCCGTTGACTCGATGAGGAGTTTGGGCTCCTGCTGAGTGCTGCAGGCTGCCGTGGAGGTCACCTGCGGGCCCGATCGGTGTGGGCTTGGCATCTGCTTCGGGCTAGGCCCTGGCCAGCAGAGTCGCCAGGGTTGGTGTTCTGACCGAGGAGAGCCGTGAGCAGCTGGGGCCAGTGGAGACGAGTTGGGGGCCTCTCTCCACGTCTCCATGCAAGACCAGCTTGTTGCCTGTGTTGAAAGTCCCTGCACCTGCTCCAATGGCCTCAGATGGGCCTTGTGTGCTGTCCTTTCAGGGTGTGGCCACCGCCGCCGCCAGCCTCATCACCACTTTGGCACAGAAGAGTCCGGAAGAGTTCAAGACCTCCGTCTCTTTGGCTGTCTCCAGACTGAGCAGGGTAAGTTGGCAGTGGGTTTCCCTCTTAATTTTTCACTTAATTGAGACGCTAGTTCACGTTTTAGATGGGAGGCCTTTGGCCCAATCTGTCCATCCAAGGATGGACACGGTCTTGCTGGTGCCTGCCTGGCTCCCCTGTGAGCCCCCTGTGGGCCGCTTGTGCCCTGCCATCCTGTGGCTCCCATCCCCGCTGCCGCACCTGGGAGGCCCTGTCTCGCTGCCTTCCCTCCCCTCTGAAGGAACATGGCCCGACGCAGGTGAACTCTTGAGGAATTCTGCAGTGGCTTTGTTTTTATGTCTGTTTCAAGTATGTTAAAGCTGTAAGTCTCTCTCTGAGCCTGGCTTTGGCTGCTTGATGACTGTTTAAAGGCAGCTTGTTTCCACGGTTATGGAAGTGCTATGGTCCTGTCACGTGGCTCAGTGGAGCCACTGCCCCTTGAGCCATCAGTCCTTTCCTTGGCCTCAGCTTGGAGCCCACCTCGCTGTGTTGGGGAGCCTTCCTGTGTGTGTGCGCGCACGCCCTGAAAATGTCCTGCCTGTGAGAGGTGGGAGGAGCTGCTAATGGCATGGGCCTGCCTCTGGGTTGGGGAGATGTGCGCACGCGTGTGCGCGTGTGCATGTGAATGCTCGCTCCTGCTGAGTGTGTGTGTGTGTGTGTGTGCATGCGAATGCTTGCTCCTGCTGAGTGTATGTGCATGCGAATGCTCGCTCCTGCTGAGTGTGTGTGCACGTGTGTGCATGCGAATGCTCACTCCTGTGTGTGCGTGCGCGTGTGTATGCATGCGAATGCTCGCTCCTGCTGAGTGTGTGCACGTGTGCATGTGAATGCTCGCTCCTGCTGAGTGTGTGCACACGCGTGTGTGCATGTGAATGCTCACTCCTGCTGAGTGTGCATGTGTGTGCGTGTGTGCATGCGAATGCTCGCTCCTGCTGAATGTGTGTGCATGTGTGTGCATGTGAATGCTTGCTCCTTCTGTGTTTGTGCATGTGCATGTGTGTGCATGTGAATGCTCACTCCTGCTGTGTGTGTGCATGTGCATGCGAATGCTCACTCCTGAGTGTGCGTGTGTGAATGTGAATGCTCGCTTCTGCTGAGTGTGTGTGCGTGTGCATGCGAATGCTCGCTCCTGCTGAGTGTGTGTGCGTGTGTGCGAATGCTTGCTCCTGCTGAGTGTGCGTGTGCATGTGCGAATGCTCACTCCTGAGTGTGTGTGCGTGTGCATGCGAATGCTCGCTCCTGCTGAGTGTGTGTGTGTGCATGCGAATGCTCGCTCCTGCTGAGTGTGTGCATGTGTGTGCACGCGAATGCTCGCTCCTGCTGTGTGTGTGCGCGCGCGTGTGCATGCGAGTGCTCGCTTCTGCTGAGTGTGTGTGTGTATGTGTGTGTGCATGCAAATGCTCGCTCCTGCTGAGTGTGTGTGCGTGTGCATGTGTGTGTGCATGTAAATGTTCGCTCCTGCTGAGTGTGTGTGCGCGTGTGTGCTTGCATGCGAATGCTCGCTCCTGCTGAGGGGCTAAAGCCTTCCCTGTCTGTCTCTCTCATGTTCCCGTCCGGAGAGGAAAGTCGGCGGTCCCGTGCTCTCTGTGAGAGCTGCTCAGCACACACAGTGGGGGCCGGTGGCCCCAGGGCCACCTGCGGTTGAGCCCACCTGGCTGGCCGTGCCTGCTTATCTTTTAAAACACTTTTTAAAAGTAGAGCTACGTAGTCTCTGCCTTTTTGGTGACCGCGTGGCCTGCCAAGTGAGTGTGGCTTCTCTTTGGATCCCTTGGGGTGGGGCCACCTCACGCCCCGTGCTGCCTTATCTTCCAGATTGTGACGTCGGCGTCCACAGACCTTCAGGACTACACTTACTACTTCGTCCCCGCTCCCTGGCTGTCAGTCAAACTCCTGAGGCTGCTGCAGTGCTACCCGCCCCCAGGTACCAGGCAGTGCTGCAGGCGGACGCCGTGCCAGACAGGGTTTGAGCTGAGGCTTAGGCTGGGTCTGCGGGGAAGCCCTGGCACCGGCCCTCGCCTCGAGGCCTGGATGGCACCTGGGGCCTGTGGGCGTCGCTTTCACAGGCCCACGTCACCAAGCAGTTGTTGGAGACGTGACTGCTGTGCTAAGGTTTGCTAAGTCCAGGCTTTTGTAGAGTTTCAGATTTGTCAGGTTTTTTAATTTGGAAAAATCTTTTAAAATAAACTTGAAACCATTAGAAACTTTGTATTCTAAATTCTTTGCAGTCTGTATAACCTGTGTACATCAAGGGTATTTTTATGCATGGGGTTTGTTCTAAAACACTACATTTGATTCCATGGTAAGTACCTAGAAATAGAACTTCTTGAGTGAAGAATGTGCATTGACATCTGTCAGATACTTCCAAATTGCCCTCTAAAAAGATTGTTTTTTTGTTGTAACCTTTAACTTTTTAATGTAATTATTTTTGGTACAGCGTGTGTCTCTGTTAACTCTAAGTAGCTTTACTCTATACTAAGTATCTTTATATTCCAGCATAAATGCAGGGCACACGGTGCAGGAGGGGCCGAGGGCCCGTCGCATGGGGCTCCGTCCAGGCTGCCTCTCTCCGCCCAGCTCAGCCCGTTGCAGTCTGGCCGTCCCAAGCCCCTCTTGTGGCTGAACGGGGTCTCTGCCCATATTAACTCTGGGTGCCCCGCAGGCCCCAGCCCCCTTGCCGCTCTTCCTTTGCTCCCCTCCAGGCTCCTGCTGGGAATTCTTTCCCAGCTGCCTCCGTCATGGTGGAGCTTGCAGAGTGTCCGCCTTGCTGTGGGTGTGTGAGCGTTCTGATGGCATGACCTCGGGCTGAGCGCCTGCCCTGGCCATCTGACCCCACAGGGCTCGGCATGGGCAGCAGGCCACCGTGTGCATTTTTCTGGTACACGTTACACTAGTTTCTGACTCTCTGGTACTTTTGTTGCTTTCTTCTTCTTTTTTGGTCCTTTAGTTCTTTCCCTCCCATTCAGATGAAACCTTTTTATTTTTCCTTTTCTTTTTATTGCTGTTTACAGCTTTTATTTTGTTACTTAGGGAAAATTCGTTTCCTTTTCTCCTCAAACTTTTTTTGACTTTTGATTTTTTTTTTTTAGAGAAGTTGTAGATATACAGAAAAATTGTGCATAAAATGCCGAGTTCCCTTATGCCACCCTATTATTACCTTGCATTAATGTGGTACATTTCCCTCAAGCCTTTATATCATGTGTTTGTCCATGTCTCTGAAATTCTACTTTTTCTTGACTCACACGATGTACATCTTACCGAAAATGTTTTGCTTGCCACTTGCATTGAAACATGGGCTATTTCCCAGCCATTTGCTCCCAGGCTGCTTGTGCCCAGGTGTGGGAAACCGGGCTTAGACATGCCCGTGAGCCTTGCAGGGTGCAGGTATGCAGGCAGGGTGGGCTGTGGGCTGGGCCCCTCCTGACAGCTTCCTGTCTTGCCCAGAAGACCCTGCAGTGCGAGGCCGCCTGACTGAGTGCCTGGAGATGGTTCTGAACAAAGCCCAGGAACCGCCCAAATCAAAGAAGGTCCAGCACTCAAACGCAAAGAACTCCGTGCTCTTCGAGGCCATTAGTTTGATCATTCACCACGACAGGTGAGGCGATGCTCTGCTTCGGCTGACCTTTACTTTCCCAGAGCATGTCTGGGAAGATGATTGTCCTAAACAGACACATTTATTCTCTTGCTGACCTTAGCTCCAGGAGGTCATCTTTGGTATTTATGCTTTCTTCCAACACTTCATGCTTGTGCCCTGAGGGGTCACCTCTCTCCTTCCTTTTCCACTACTTCATGCTCTTTCTCTGGTCTCAGAAGTTCCACACTGTTTGCCCCGCTAGCTGTGGGCTTGTCTTCCTCCAGGCAGCCTTCTCCCAGTTCCCCCAAGCAGTCGTGCTCCCGACTAGCTTCTCACGTGATCAAACAGACAGGAAAAGGGCAGTGTGTGCTCACGTGTGCGCGTGTGCGTGTGAATGCATGCAGGCGTGTGTGCACATATATGCGTGGGTGTGTGTGCATGCACATGCGTGGTTGTGCTCCCTGTTAGCTCTTCTGGGGCGTGGGGCAGCATTGTGTGTCTTTCCGAGGCCGTTACAGGGAGGTAGGAGCAGTGGCCGCATCCTGGGGCCCAGCGCCTCGGAGAGAGGAGGGGCAGGGCTCTGGGGGCAGCTGGAGGGCTTGCCCTCTGGCCCTTTGTGCTCAGCTCTCAGGTTGGACATGCTGCCTGAGGCCCGTGGGTCTGGAGCGGGTTGTGGAGGTTTAGAATTCCAGTAGAGCCAAGTGTGGATCACAGGCGGGGCGGGCGGGAGGTTTGCTGACAAAGGCTCCTGGGCTCAGAATGAGATGCTGACAGCCAAGAGCTGTTAAACCACTTTCAGTCTCAGAGAAATCTCTGCATTCTTGTTAACATCCCAAGGATAAGAGAAGGGGAGAGAAGGGGAAGTGCAGGTTTGACCTCAGTTTTGTGGTAGGTGTTCTTAGCAGTCGCCTTCGTTTATGTATGTAAAAGGCTAAGTTTAAGCCTGGCTCCCTGGGCGTTCCTGCAGGGTCCCGCCTTCGGGGTTCTCACCGGACCACTCGCTGGGGCTGGCGGCCACTGGCTTGCATTACGCTCCTTGTCAGGGCTTGACGAGAGGTGATGGGGGGGGGATGGTCTTATTTCCTGAGCGCGGAGTCCAGAAGGAGCAGCTCTTGGATTGTGATGGTGCCTCTGGGACCCCAGCTCCTCGGGGCTGGTAGGACCCCGGCACCAGCCAGTGAGGCGGCAGCTCCACCCGGACGGGCTCCCGCGGCCTTGGGAATCGGTTTAATCGTGGTTAGCTAATGGAATGGGAGAGCCTTGAAGCAGCTTTTAAGTTTTTAAGTTTCCTCCTGCGGGGCGCGGCGGTCAGGCACCACGGCGGGCCGCCACCTTCCGTCCAGCGCGCCCCCTCCCCGCAGCGAGCCCAACCTGCTGGTGCGCGCCTGCAACCAGCTGGGCCAGTTCCTGCAGCACCGCGAGACCAACCTGCGCTACCTGGCGCTGGAGAGCATGTGCGCTCTGGCCAGCTCCGAGTTCTCCCACGAGGCCGTCAAGACGCACATCGAGACTGTCATCAACGCCCTCAAGGTGAGTGCCATGCGCTCTGCCCCAGACCCTGCTCCTGTGGAGCCGCGCGCACGCCGTGGACACGGCGAGTCCTTCACAGCCACAGTGTGCTCCAGCCGCTGCCACTTGGCGTCTCTCGTGGCGGTCCCCACAGTGGAAGGAGAGAGCCCGCCCAGGGCCGTGCAGCTAAGGCCGATGGGGCCGGCTCCAGCCGTGCTCCTACTCCGGCTGTGGCTTCCTCTTCAGCCATGGTTGTGTGCCCTCTCCCCGATGTTGTCCCTTTGCCCATAAAATGGTCACCGTAACGTATAGCATTGATTGCAGTATCTTGCACGTAGCAAAGTCTGAGTAAAAATTTGAATAAGTAGGAATACTTTTTGGTACAAGGATAAAATAGTTTGTCCTTTTCTCCAAGAACACTCACTCTCTGCAAGAAAATTCATCTTTCCCAGGGAATTCCAGGTCGAGGGTTGGGAGAGGCCAGTCGAGGCTGCCTCCCCGTTTCTGACTTGGCTCCAGATGGAGTCCTCTCAGATGGGGGGCGTGTGGGCATCCGGAAACTGAGCACCACCACTGGGGCCCTAGGCCACCGTCACGTAGGTGCCCTCCGCCATACCTTACCTGCGTGGAGCTGAACAGATAAGAGGCTGGGCTGAGCACTGGCAGCTTAGCTTCACTGGGTGATTCCTGTTTTAGTCCTTTTCTCTAGTCAGGAAGACTTGCCATTTCTCTGTGAGGTAATGGTGTGATGGTACCCTGTTACCAGGGATGCTGGGTCTGTCCTTCCTGGCAGGGGGCGGGGTGGGGAGGGTCTCCTGGCTCCAGAGGAGCCTTCACAGAGACTCTGGCTGATGCCCCTCCGACTTCCATTTGCACATGCGCTATCTGGGGCCGATTGCCTGCAGTTCTGGGGTGGGGCCTGAGAACCTGCGTTTCCAGCAAGCACCCAGGTGACGCGGAAGCTGCTGGTCTGTGACCACACAGTGGACAGGCCACAGGGACCTGCCCACCAGGGCCCATGGGCCTTGTTCCTCGAGGAGCCTGCCTGGGCCTGTTTGGTCCTAGCGTGGACAGCGAGAGGCAGGGGGTGGGGGTGCCGCGCGGGAGTGTCTGTCTGGTTCCCTGGATTTGGATAGTGAGTAGGGAGGGTTCAGAGGTTGAGCCTGGGGCTAGAGGGAGTGGCCACACCTGCGTGGCCAGCTGCGGGAAGTGGCTCTGAGTGCCTTTCGCCCATTTGCCACGTGCATGCAGTGGGGGGTGGCCATCCCCCGAGCCGTGGCTTCTTGGGCACCTTGTACCTGTGTCTCGCCCCCCAGACGGAGCGGGACGTGAGTGTGCGGCAGCGGGCAGTGGACCTGCTCTACGCCATGTGCGACAGGAGCAACGCGCAGCAGATCGTGGCGGAGATGCTGAGCTACCTGGAGACGGCCGACTACGCCATCCGCGAGGAGATCGTGAGTCCCACTGGCAGCTGGGTCCGAGGGTTTGTGATTCCCTGCAACAGACTTTTGTTGAGAATCTACTAGATACCAGGTGAAAAACTCGTTTTCATCAAGGAGCAATTCACACGCCAAGCATTAACCCTTTTAAAGCGTACAGTTCAGTGGGATTTAACTTGTTCACCGTGTTGCGCAGCCACTGCTCTCTTGTTTCAAAACGTGTGCGTCACCCTAGCAGAACCCCTCACTCCTCTGCACCTGCCACTTTCCGTCACTGGGTTGGTCAGTCTTAGACGTGCACAAGAAGCCACCATGTGGTAGGTGGCCTCTTGTGACATCCTTCATGCTGCAGATCGTCTCCAAGGGTCGTCCGTGTTGTTCACGTGTGAGTGATGCTCCCTTGCGGGTGGTCACGTCCCATTCACCCTGTGCGGGGCGCTGGGCCGTTCCCGCCCGTGGCCCTGTGCGCTGGTGTATGAGGGCCCGTTCGAGGCCCGCTTCCCCTTCTTTTGGGCCCACAACCAGGAGTGGAGCCGCCGGGTCATATGGTGGTTGTGTGTTTAACTTCTGAGGTGCCACCAAACTGCTTTCCGCAGCAACTGCACCATCTACACCCCACTGTCGGCCTCGGCAGCTCCCTTTCTCCACATCCTCGCCGGCCCTCCCTTTGGGTTTTTACTGTTTTTTCTTTTTTGTTATGGCTGCCCCAGTCCAATGGGCGGGAAGTGGTGTCTCATCGTGGTTTTGTTTACCTCATGACCAGTGATGTGGAGCAACTTTTCACATGCTTGGCCGCTTTTGTATTTCCTTTGGAGAAATGTCTGTTTGGGCTTTTGCTCATTTTTTAGTTTTATTCTGTCTTTTCTATTGACCTGTTAGAGTTCTTTATGTATTTTGGAGACTGGATGATGGATATGTGAGTTGCAGGTATTTTCTCCTGTTCTGCAGGTGCCTTTTCACTCTCCTTACATCTTTTGATGTGCAGAAGTCTTAAACGTGCTGAAGCCCAGTGGGTCTGTTTCATCTTTTGTACTTGTGCTTTTGGTGTCAAATCTAAGAAACCTTTGCTCAGTCCGAGGTCATGAAGGCGACTGGTGCATGCTCTTGTGAGAGTGTGAAAGCCTTAGCTTTTGTATTCAGGCAGCTGAGCCATGCTGAGTAAGTTTCTGGATGTGGTGGGAAGTAGGGGTCCACAGGGCACCTGCCGCCTGTGGATTTCTGGTTGTCGCAGCACCGTTGGGTGAAGAGCCTGCTTTCCCCCGGAGGGGGCCTGGCAGCCCGTGGGAAGTCCGCTGACCGCAGGTGCGTGGGTTTATCTCTGAGCTCCCAGCCCTATTCCATCGGTTTGTGTCTGTTCTTGTGCCACTGTCACACTGTTTAAGTTACTGTAGCTTTGTACTAAGAACCCCCCTCCCCCCAGGTGGAAATCCTTATCTTCTTTTCTCCTTTTAAAATTTTTCTTCATTCGTTTCATCACACTCCCATCCTCTCCCAGGAAAAGAAAAACGTGCAGATGAGGAGCTAATAGTCAATTGCGCTTAAGAAAGGAAACGGGAGATAACTTTCACAGCCAAGAGAGAAGGGTCAACAGCAGCAATTTCCCAAAGGCTCTGGCCTCCTTGGCTTCCTGCTCCTCCAGAGCGGGATGGGCCCAAGGCCACTGGTCATGGCCTTCTCGGGGTGCAGGCCCCTGGGGTGAGAAAGGAGAAGTGAGGGAAGTGCAGCCTCTCTCCACGGCTCCGTAGAGAAACTGAGCGACTCCGTCATGAAGAGGTGGGTGGCGAGGGCCCCAGAGGGCTGAGCCTGGGCGGGCAGAAGAGGAGTGTCCGGCGCTTCTCCGCCGCCCCGCCTCGAGTCCTCGGTCGGCGATGGGGAACAGAGAGACAGGGGGAGAGAGGGCACGGACAGTATCTTACCCGGAGCACTTGTGATCACTCGGGACCCACAGTGGTGAAGCAGATAAACTTTTATTGGAACTAGGCAATCATCATCTTCACAGGTTCCACCCGGGACGAGGCGCCTCGGGGGAGAACAACCTCGATGCGGCCGTCAGGTACGGCTCCTTGTGGGCTGTCTCCCCGAGCTTTGCCCGGGAACTTTCTTATAAACCTTGCGTGTATCCAATGGGCTAACGCCACGCACACAAGCATGATTGGTGAATACAGCGGGTGGTTACATACATCAGAAGCCGGAAGCAGGATGTGGGCGCCATCTTGGCACCACTCGATGGGCGGGGGGACTTTGGAGCAGGTTTACAGCGCATGCGCTATGCCCGTCCCGGGAGACGGCTCTCCACAGAGGAGGGTGAGGGTCGAGATTGGGAGGTGCGGGTGTGAGTCTGCAGCTTCGTTCTGCATTTTCAGGGGTGTTTTGGCTAGTCAAGGACCCTTGTGATTCCATGTGGATTTGAGGGCTGGTTTTTCCATTTTTGCAAGAAAAGCCATTGAATTTTGACAGGGATTGCATCAAATTATGTCATCTGCAAATAGAGATGGTTTTTTCCTTCCCTTCCTATTTGGATGCCCTGTATTTCTTTTTTTTGCCTGGTGGCTCTGGCCAGAACTCCCAGTACAGTGCTGACTAGCGGTGGTGACAACAGCATCCTTGTCTCGTTCCAGCTCCTAGGGGACAAGCTTGCAGTCCTTCACCATGAATACGACGACAGCTGTGTGTTTAATATATGCTCTTTATCAAGGTGAAAAAATTGCCTTCTATTCCTCGTGTTCTAAGTGTCTTTATCAAGACAGGGTGCTGGATTTTGCCAGATGCCTCTGCTGCATTGATGGAGGTGATCAGGTTTTGTGGGTTTTTTTTCCCTTCAGTCTATGACGTGTATTGCATTGATTGATCGTCTTACGTTGGACCACCCTTGCGTTCCTGGGATAAATCCCACTTGGTTATGGTGTATAATCCTTTTAATAAATTGTTGGGTTTGGTTTGCTTGTATTTTGTTGAGGGTTTTTACATCTTATTCTTAAGGGGTATTGGTCTTTGATTTTCTTTTTTGTAGTATATTTGTCTGGCTTTGCTTCAGGGTAATGCTGGCTCAGGTAATGTGTTAGAACGTATTCTGTCGTCTTTTTATTTTTTGGGAGAGCTTAGAAGGTTTGTGTTAAACTTTGAATGTCTGGTAGAGCTCAGCAGTGAAGCTGTCTGGTCATGGGTTTTTCTGTTGGGTGGAGTCTGATGACTGATGCGATTTCTTCCCGTCACAGGTCTGTGGAGGTTGCTTCTCTCGTCAGCCCGGGAAGTTTCTGCCTTCCCTCTCGGTTGGTGTGTAACTGTGCACAGCGCCCTCTCAGAACCCTTTTTACTTCTGTGAGGTCGGTCGTAACGTCTTGCTCCTGTTTCTGGTTTTAGTTATCCATGCTTCTCTCTTTTTCTGTGTCAGTCCAGCTAAAGGTTTGTGCTTTTTTTTTCTCATTTCAAAGAACCAACTTGGTTTCATACACTGTTTCTTGCTAAAAGATTTTTTGCATGAGTTTGTATCAACATTTCTATATCAACATTCTTCAGTCTTTCAAAATTAAAAAATGTACCACCCAGCTAGGTCTCCTCGCACCCTCTAAACCCTCCATTTCCATCGTAGCTGTAATTTAGCGGCTCATGGTCTGAATAGAGCACCACCTGGGGCTGTAGCGGCCTTCCCCAAATCCAGAGGACTCTGGGTGAAATGCCAGTCGTGTTTGGATTTGGGATGCTTGAATTGCTACATCTTTGCTTGGCATGTTTTCCATTTATCTCCAGGAGTTTTCTGTGGGGTTGTCTTAATTTTGAATGTTGTCCTTCCACAAGTGGGTGCATGGTGCTTGCCGGGTTGTTGAAGCTCAGCAAGGATCTCCTCACCATGTGGAGACTGAACTTGATAAAAAGACCTCAGAGCAAGAAATTCTCAGCAGCCATGTGGCAGCAAAGAAGAGGGCCTGAGCTCGGTGTCATTCACTCGGACCTGCTGTGGGGTCTTAGTGGATGCTGTGGGGCGCCTGTGGCAGGGGCAGGTGGGCTTCTCTGGGTGTGTATTGGGGGTGGGGGGTAGGGCGTCGTCAGGGGTCACGGAGGAGCCGGTCGCTGTTGTCGCCAGCGTCACAGTCTCCAGGGGCTGGGAGTGAGTGCGCGTCCATCGTCTGTACAGCATTTTTTCCTTGCTTTTTTGTGGGGAGCAAAGTGTGATTTGAAACCAAATTCAGAACCTTGTAGAGTTGTTACAAGTGTCCAGCGTCAGGGCTAGCTGTGAGTGACTTCCAAGACTAACAGCGTCGTTGGGATGGAGTTCACCCGGCGCACAGTTGGCTCGTTCACGCGTACAGTTCCGTGGGCTTCGAGATGTTCGCAGGGTTGTGTTGCCCTCACCACGGTTGGTTTTCAAACCTTTCCACCCCCTCGGAATGAAACCCAGGGCTCTTTAGCTGCCCCCAACACTCCCTATGCCCACCTCCAGCCCCAGACAGCCAGTGTTGTGGGACTGCCTGGCCCCCGCAAGAGAGTGTGGGTGTGTGGCCCTTCGGGGTCACCTCCCGTGCTCGGCGTGTCCATGAGGCCCACGGTGGCTCAGAGCCATGGCGTGCCGGCTGTGTACATGGACCACGCTGCTGCCGGGAGTGGTTTGGTGTGAGCATGCGTGTGTGGTAGTGTGCACGCGGGGAGGGTCCTGTGCCCAGCTGTCCGGTGACTGCGCCTTGGCAAGGGTGGCTTCTCAGAGGGAGGCCTGGGAGGGCCGAGGCGCCTGGCTCCCACATGTCCTGGGTGTTGGCAGAGCCGGAGGCCGCAGGGTCTGCAGTCGCGTTGGATGTTAGGGTCTGGAGGGTTGATGAGCTCAGCGTTTGCTCCTGTTCCCCTTTAAATGTTGCGGGAGGGTCCTTGGTGTGTTTTAATCCCCTGAAGAGTAAAGCAGGACCTGCCACTCAGTCCCAGGCCACGCACTCCGTCCGTCCGTCTGTCCAGCCAGCGTGCCCACTGGGAGCTTTCCATCTGTGGAGGCGGCAGATGTCAGCAGGATGGAGGGTGGGCAGGCAGTGCCCAGGGTTCTGGGTGGTTCCAGGAGGACCTTGGGAAGCTTCCTGTCGGAAGTGGGGGGGGGGGGCAGCTGGGATAGCAGGAGAGGCAGCAGCCCAGGGAGAGACCACTGGGGGCAGAGGGGCTGGAGGGGGGCGATGGCCGCGGGCTGAGCTGACCATGATGGGCTCTGCGTGCACAGCTGGGCGCTCAGGCGCTGGTTCAGGGGCCCTGAGGGGGACGGGAGGTGAGGGGCTGTGCTCCCTGGTGGCGAGGTGAGAACAGATCAAGGGGCAGAGGGCAGGTGGTCCAGACCAGCGGGGGTCTCTGGGGGAGCAGTCACAAGCCCCTGGGGACCATGGCTAGAGGGGAAAGGGGCTGAGAGTGGGGGTGGCCCCTGCCTGGGGCTTGGTGCGTGTGTGAAGGTGGGGGCCACAAGGGAGTGTCCATCCAGTGACTGCTGTCAGCCTCCTCCAGCTGTTGCCGTTCAGGGAGGGTGTGAGTGCGGAGGGGACGAGGGGGTGAGGTCCTGGAGGTGGGGGCCTGGGAAGACAGGCAGAGGGCGAGGAGGGGGCTGCAGGTGCGGGCGCTGGGCTCTGGCCGTTCCTTCCCACTCCCCGTGCTCCTGCTGCAGTTCAGCCTGGTCCTCGTGTCGCTCTCCTTGGCTATTTCTGTTCTGTTTCTGGAATTCTGTGGCTTTCCTCTGTTAACTCAGCAAACTGAACTTTCTGAACCACAGATTCCTCTGAGAATCTCGTGAAGGCTTCAAATGCACCCCTGAGTTTGCATCAGTTTTCGGGGTCTTCTCAACCCAGCCCTGGGTTTCCAGCTTGGGGCTGTTGCCACCTGCTGGTGACACAGCTGGCGGCCTGTGTCTGCGCAGGTGCTGAAGGTGGCCGTCCTGGCCGAGAAGTACGCCGTGGACTACACCTGGTACGTGGACACCATCCTCAACCTGATCCGCGTCGCCGGCGACTACGTCAGTGAGGAGGTGTGGTACCGGGTCATCCAGATCGTCACCAACAGGGACGATGTGCAGGGCTACGCCGCCAAGACGGTGTTCGAGGTGAGTCGTGGGGGCTGGGCCTCCGCTCCTCAGTGGTGAGCCATGGCCAGTGCCAGCCTTGCGCCAGTGCCTTGGTGTCCTCTGGCTGGTGGGTTGCCAGCTGGCGCTGCTCCGCCCCCTGCTTTCTCCCACCTGTTCATCGAGGGTCTTCAGCACACACTCCGCATTGATCCGAGCTGCTCTTGACCCTAATTCCTGAGCCACAGACCCCACGTTTGGCTCCAGGGGGCCCCGTGGGGTCCATCCACCAGGGTCTGCCCCCTCGGCAGTGAGGGCTGGAGATGGGGGCTGCTGAAGCGAGAGGCTGCCGGTCCCCAGGGGATGGGGGTGTTGGGGGTCCCCGGCTCAGCACCCAGCCCCTGGCCCTGGCTCCCACGGCGCTGAGCAGCCTTTGATGTCTGCCGTGGTAGCTGTAGATGAAAATTGGGGCGTCTTTGGCTGTGTTGGGGAGCTTGTCACCCGGAAGAAAACCCTCAGAAGGAAGCGACCCGAGCGTCCTTTGCTCCCAGCCCAGCATCACAGTTTTGCTGGGTTTTTTTGAGATCGAAGGTCTCCCGGTTTCTTGAAGGCCCCGTGATTCTTGGGCTTGGTGTGAGTGTGGCTCAGTGTCCTGTGATCCGACAGGCTCTCCAGGCCCCAGCCTGCCATGAAAATCTGGTCAAAGTGGGCGGCTACATCTTGGGAGAGTTCGGAAACTTGATAGCCGGGGACCCACGATCCAGGTAAGAACGCCTTCTGGAAACCCATGGAAGGCACGGCAGCCTCCTGCTCTCAGGCCAGAGCTTGGGCCTAGGCCAGCAGGGCCCATCACAGGTTTGTCGGAGCTGCCAGCAGGCGAGAGCAGGTTGGCTGGGCCACGCTGCCTTGGAGTCAGGTCTTCTTCCTTTCCATCAAGCAGTGGACAAAAACGGGGATTCTCATGGAAACAGATGCGCTCTGTAGCTAATGCTGCTCAGAGCCCGAATTTGCAGTCAGGTCTCCCTCGGCCCCTTTCTCCTTAAGAGGGTCTGGCCCACATGGGCAGTCCCTGCCCCCTGCCCTCTGCCGCAGACGGGCAGGGGCTGCTGGGGCCGCTGCTCTGACCCAGACAGGCGGTGGGTGCGGCTCATGGAGAGGCAGCTCCGCACTGACGCTGCCCACACCCGCCCAGCCCTCTGGTCCAGTTTGACCTGCTGCACTCCAAGTTCCACCTGTGCAGCGCATCCACCCGCGCGCTGCTCCTGTCCACCTACATCAAGTTTGTGAACCTCTTCCCGGAGGTGAAGTCCACCATCCAGGACGTGCTGCGCTGTGACAGCCAGCTGAAGAACGCTGACGTGGAGCTGCAGCAGCGGGCCGTGGAGTACCTGCGACTCAGCACCATTGCCAGCACCGACATCCTGGTAGGTGCTGGGGCCGCCCCAGGACGCACTCTTGAGGGCACCAGCGCTGTCTACCAGGAGGCGCGGCCCCGTGGCCCACTTCCCGCCCCGTCCGCGTCTGGGGTGGGCAGCTGAGCCCTGACCACTGTCCCGACAGGCCACGGTGCTGGAGGAGATGCCCCCGTTCCCAGAGCGCGAGTCCTCCATCCTGGCCAAGCTCAAGAGGAAGAAGGGCCCGAGCACCATGGCAGACCTGGAGGGGAGCAGGCGGGAGAGGGGCACCGACCTCAACGGGGGCACTGAGCCTGCCCCTGCCAGCACCACGGTGGGTGCCTCCCCATGCACCCTCAGCCCCGTGCCCAGGCCCTGCCCCCAGGCTCCCACGTAATTCAGACCCAGCTGGAGCATGTGCCCAAGGGTGGTGGGGTGCAGGCTGCGCCTCGAGGCCCTCCAGGAAGTGCCGTTGGGCCTGCCCCGGAATGCCAGGGCTCCATCTCCCAGACTGCGCCTTCCAGGTGTCTTCTCAGGGCCCAGGTCAGCTTTGTTCCAAGACAGGGCGTCCCATGACGGAGGCCTGCCCACGTCCTAGCTGCTGGTCGGGAGCAGGCCTGCCTAGGTCTGCTTTCAGGGTTTTCAGTACTGAACTGCATCTGAGCACGTCTTCCTTTCGTGTGTGGAACGCTGAGAGCACACATGTGTAGATGAAAATGTACCCCTTGGTATTTGTTGAGTGGCAGCTGTCATTTGGACGTTGAGTCTATTTTGTCTTCTCTTCTCCACTGGAACATGAGCCCCACGAGAGCCGGGCCTGGCTCCCGGGCCTCCCTGGTGCCGTCTGTCTTTCCAGCTGGACAGGAAGCCGTTGGGGCTGCCTGCTCTCCTGGTGCCCGTCTGCTGCAGGGGGTCCCTGCCGTTTCCCAGGCAGCAGGGCCCTCGCGCTGCCAGGACCAGCTCTGGGATGGGACAGGGTGTGGGCCTTGGGCAGTGGGATGTGGCCATGGGGTTGTGCGTGGCATGGGCCCTGCTGCTCCTTGGCAGTCTGCTCGTCCAACCCCCTTCAGCTCGCAGGTGCCCTGCTGGCCGTGGGTGCTGCCCGCAGGAAGAGAATGCTGGGCCCCAGGGGATCCTGTGTCCAGCCCGTGCCCAGCCTGCGTCACGCTCCCCTCCTTGTCCTCCCACCCTCGTGGCCGTGGTCCGAGCACGGGCCTCCTCCCCAGGGAGCTGCTGTCGGCCCTGCGGTGCCACTGGGCCCGTCCTCTGACGCCTGCTCTGCTGCACTGCTCTGGACTCGCACGCCAGTTGATCTCGGAAGGAACAAGTGCGTCTCGTTCCGGGTGGTCGTCGTCCCTTTGTGCCTGTGCAGCCCTCTTGGTGACTGTAACGTTGCTCGGTGGACACAGGTCTCTGTACCTTTGAGTGTCCCCCAAAAAGTCGGTGCTTTGGAGGCAGCCTGTCTCCTTCCAATTTCGAAGAGACCAGGAAGGTCCTTCTGGCTCCAGGGGAGGAGGTGTTGGTGGGAGACGGGATGCATGCAGTGGAGTCGGTTTTGGAAAGCTGGTGCGTGTGAAGCTCTGTTGGTAAGCTAGCTTTCGGGGGACCTTCGGGGCTCCCGTCGGCACAGGCAGCAGGGTGCTCACGGCAGCAGCCTCCCTTGGAGGGAGCAAGGCCGGTCCCGGCATCTTTGAAGGAAGGTACCACTCCATCATGAGATAGTGCCGAAAAGTACGTGCAGGACCCCCCAGCTGCTGGTGTCTAGTAGGGTCCCGGCTGAGCCTCCAGTGGAGAGCTGTGGTGGCTGCGTCGGCTGGGAGTGGAGCTCAGGCTCCTCCCCTCTCCGGGGGCTCTGGCCTTAAAAGGAGTGAGCATCTGTTGGCACAGTAGGTGACTCTCGGTGGCTAGTTTGGAAAGGACCTTTGGTCTGACTCTGGTTCTTGCTCAGTTAGTCCTTTCCAGGTTGGCCGCGCCCAGGCTACTTGGCTGATCCAGCTCGCACAGCTCGGCCTGGTTGTCGGACGGGGCTGTGCTGCCGTCGGTGTGCCCGGGTGGGGCGCTGAGCCCCTGGCCAGGTCGCTTAGCAGAAATCGAGTCGGACTGTGTGATCCACCCCGAAGAGGCAGGAGGCTTCTGTGGAACCCGAGGAAGGTTGGACACCTGGATTCAGGCTTGCTTGGCCTGGGGCCCCCTCAGTATGGTTTCCAGCTTCACGTTCTTTTTGCAGAGTGTAAAGGTCCCCTGGCAAATGTGTCCTTAATAAGTAGCTTTTACGAAGACCACGGAGCAAATGGCCTCCTCTCCGCAGTTGAAAACAGACCCTAATGCTGCTGTGCTGCGAGTTTTCACTTGTCCTCAGGCCGACACTGGAGGACTCAGGGTGGAGTTGAGGCGGGAGGTGCAGACTGGCAAGGGGGAGCTCCCAGCTAAGCCTCCTCCTAAGTAGCCCGGCCTGGAAGGCGCATTCCCCTTGGAGAGGGAGCAGCCTCGTTTCTGTTTTTACTTTTCGGGTACATGTTAGACTTAACTGGACAAAAAGGTTTTCCTACTTTAAACAGCATTTGAAAAGTACGGGTACGTTTACTCCGTTATCCAGGAGCCAGTGGAAAAGCCAAGGAGCCACCTCGCGAGGGCAGGTGCCCACCGTGTCCTGTAGGCCACACTCAGCAGAGCGGCCGCAGGAGCCCAGTGGGACACGCCACAGCCGCTGGCGGGAGGGACAGTCCTTCAGGGCAGGCCGGGGAGGCGCTGGTCAGACCCTTTGTCCTCGGCTGGTCAGGTGCCACCCCCGTCCAGCGGCCTCAGCGGGTGTCGCCAGCCACGTGCCTGCAATGCGCAGTGCAGGTGTCACTGGCCGCCTTTGGCAAGATGTGGGGCAGCCGTGCTTGCCCAGAGGGCAGTCGTGTATTTCACTGTGTGGTTTTTCTTGTGTCTTTTATGCAAGAGCCAAAAGATCCAAATTGTTTCTTTAAAGACTAAATGTCTCTTCTGTACATTTTTTACCTACTTGATAATTAAACTAAGAGCATGCCCTGGTAAGGGGCTTGCTCACTTTTCTCATCTTTTTAGACTTACTCTCTTTTTGGTCGTTTGACAGTAACACGCACAGGCTATTTCTTAAACTATACATTTCTTTTTTATCTCTTTCAGGGCAAAATATTTTTCAGAACTATAATTTCCATTTGAATAACATTTGTGGAAAAAAACGTAGGCTGTTTTTGTAGTTGTGACTAATCTTTTGAATTAATTGTCTTCAGGCTCAATTCTGAGGTGCAATCGTGAAGAAATAGACCCAAGTTCCTTCGAAATCAGCCGCCAGCTCTCCGGGCAGGAGTGCGGGGCAGGAGGGACCAGGCCACCAGGCCCAAGGTGAGGCCCACTCTCCTTCCTTCTCTTCCAGTCCACGCCGTCTCCGTCGGCCGACCTCCTGGGGCTCGGGCCTGCACCCCCTACCCCCGCAGGCCCCCCACCCTCGGGCGGCAGTGGTGGGCTGCTCGTGGACGTGTTCTCTGACTCGGTGTCTGCAGTCGCATCTCTGGCTCCCGGCTCTGAAGACAACTTCGCCAGGTAGTCGGGTTCGCTTTGTCTCGCAAGCTGAGCCCCCCCCCCCCAACCCTTTCCACTGGGGGGTTAGACTTTCTCAGGGAGAGAACATGGCATCAGCAAGCCTGCCAGGTGTCCGTTAGTCATGTCTCGTTTCTCTGGTGGTGTTCAATCCTGCTGCTTCAGATGTTTGTTTTCAAGAATGTTCAGTACTCTCCATAGCTGGATTTGTTTTTCTTATCGCTCCTTTTCCTCTCTAGTCAAGCTATTTTCAGCTCTGATCAAAGTCAGTTCATCTTTGTCTGTTTTCCAGGTGCCCACCCTTTTTTTTCTCGAAGGAGGTCTTCCTTCACTTGACTGTTGATTTATCCCTTAAAGCCCACCCTCTACTGCCCACATCCACCCTCATTCTGAGACTGTCCTTGTCACTGTCCTGCGCGGGGACAAGCCCAGTGTCCCCACATGTTTGTCCACCTGCGCTCTCTGACCCCACTTGTAAAACACAAGCATCAGACCCCTCCGACCGGTGCGTTCTCTTCTTTCCTTTGTTTGTTGTGTTGGTTCTGAGCACTTTTCCTACTTGCTTTGTCCGCTGATCTTTAAAACCTGAGAGCAGTGTGCGAGGAGGCTGCCACCCACAAGCCCGCCCTCCTCGGGCCCCTGTGCCCACCACGCCCCTCTGAACTGCCAGCCGCCTGTTCCAGGCGTGGACTGTGAACCCTCAGAGAGTGAGCATCCCCCCTAATTCCCAAGACTCGAGTAGAATTCTCATAGCCTTAAATTTTTTCCAGTTTCTTTGTATTCCTGTTACACACTAATTCCGGTTTCCTGCTCCTCAGGGAAAAGTGCTTTAGGAAAGGCGGGTTTGGGGGTGTAGGTTGCCTCTCTGGCTTTTGGAACTGCTGAGTTTGGAATTTGAAAGAAACACAGAGAATCCGGGTACAAAGTTCTTCCCGTGTGGAAGCAGCTGTCTTGTCCTGGGAAAGAGCACCTGATTCCGAGTTGGGGTCCTGGGTCTGGGCGGTGGTCTGCTCGGTGGCTGGCACTAGTGCTCTCCATCCCCCACAGGCCTCAGGGGTCCCTGGTCCCGCCGGGCTCAGGCAGGGGGTTCAGGTCGTCCTGGTGACTTGGGGTGCAGCTGGAAGGGGCGGCTGTCCAGTGTCCTGTGGAGATGCAGCTGGCGGGGACAGGCAGTGGGAGGAGGAGACGGAGAGTCCGCCCCTGCCTCTCCCAGGAGCAGTTTGGGAGCCGCACCTGGCCCTTGCCCTTTCCGGCCTCCTGGGTGGCGGTGGTCCCAGGAGCCTCGTCCTCCCAGCAGGCGCGCCTGGGTTGGGTCGTTTCGGCTCAGACGCTTTGCGATGCCCTGGGTGAGCCCAGCACGCTTCCGTGCCAGGGCGGTCTGGGAAGGCCGGAGCCCTCCTCCGCCTGCTGCGATGGTTCCCATTGTTCCACCAACCCCTCAGGGTCAAGTTCAGGTTGAGATGACCCCAGACAACCAGAGGTGTTGACGGTAGCGTGACCGCTCGAGGCCCTTCCCGTCTCCGAAACATTCCAGTGGCAGCTGAGGCAGAGCCGGGTTGGATGCTGTGGGGGCGGCTCCCCAGACAGCCACCGGCACCTCGCTCCTTTGAGGGGCTGCTCTTCAGGAGCATTGCCCAGACTCTGTTCTGTGACCACCCTGGGGCCTCTCGCCTCTAGTAGATTCCGGGGACACATGGTGGCACACGCTCTAAAATGTGTTTTGGAAAAGTTTTTTGTGTATTAAGTATTTTGCTTTTTACTTTATGATGTTTTCAATGTAGTTAGAGCTGGAACAGACAGCCTATTAGGTTTGGAGTCTGGAGGACTCCAACGAAGTGGAGACGGCGTGGCCTTTAGAAGTAACATGTTCCCAGGGGCAAGGCAGGCGGAGCGGGAGACACAGCCCCGGCCACGTGCCGGGGGGCCTGGCCGGGCTTCTGCCCCCACACCCGGGCCTCTGTCCCCCCACACCCGGGCCTCTGTCCCCACATACCCGGGCTTCTGCCCCCACACCCGGGCCTCTGTCCCCCCACACCCGGGCTTCTGCCCCCACACCCGGGCCTCTGTCCCCCGACACTCGGGCTTCTGTCCCCCCACACCCGGGCCTCTGTCCCCACACCCAGGCCTCTGTCCCCCCACACCCGGGCTTCTGTCCCCCCACCCGGGCCTCTGTCCCCACACCCGGGCTTCTGTCCCCACACACCCGGGCCTCTGTCCCCCCACACCCGGGCCTCTGTCCCCACACACCCGGGCTTCTGTCCCCCCACCCGGGCTTCTGTCCCCCCACACCCGGGCCTCTGTCCCCCCACACCCGGGCCTCTGTCCCCACACCCGGGCCTCTGTCCCCCCACACCCGGGCCTCTGTCCCCCCACACCCGGGCCTCTGTCCCCACACCCGGGCCTCTGTCCCCCCACACCCGGGCCTCTGTCCCCCCACACCCGGGCCTCTGTCCCCCCACACCCGGGCCTCTGTCCCCACACCCGGGCTTCTGTCCCCACACACCCGGGCCTCTGTCCCCCCACACCCGGGCCTCTGTCCCCACACACCCGGGCTTCTGTCCCCCCACCCGGGCCTCTGTCCCCCCACACCCGGGCCTCTGTCCCCCCCCCCCCGGGCCTCTGTCCCCCCACCCGGGCCTCTGTCCCCCCACACCCGGGCCTCTGTCCCCCCACACCCGGGCCTCTGTCCCCCCACACCCGGGCCTCTGTCCTCCCACCCGGGCCTCTGTCCCCCCACACCCGGGCTTCTGTCCCCCCACACCCGGGCCTCTGTCCCCCCACACCCGGGCCTCTGTCCCCCCACCCGGGCTTCTGTCCCCCCACCCGGGCCTCTGTCCCCCCACACCCGGGCCTCTGTCCCCCCACACCCGGGCCTCTGTCCCCCCACACCCGGGCCTCTGTCCCCACACCCGGGCCTCTGTCCCCACACCCGGGCCTCTGTCCCCCCACACCCGGGCTTCTGTCCCCCCACCCGGGCCTCTGTCCCCCCACACCCGGGCTTCTGTCCCCGCGCCCAGGGCGTTGCCGTGAGTGGGCTGTGGTGAGCCGGGCTGCCTCTGTGTACTAACTGTCGCTCTTGCGTCTCTGTTGCTGCGTCTCTGTCCTCTGTGCTGCTTGACTTAGCCCTGACCTGGCTTCAGCTGAGCTAGTTTCTGAGGAACCAGCTGAGACTGTGCACGATGCTGATGAACTTGTCCACACGTAAGCAACACTCCCTCGTCTCGGGGGCAACCTCAGAAGGACCCAGAAATGGCAGGAAAGAGTAGGAGCCTCTGGCCTCAGTCTACCCAATGCCGGCCAAGTGGACCTGGAGGCTTCCAGGTGGGGACAGCCCCACGTGGAGAAGCTGGGGCCACGGCTCACCGTCCAGCCATGCTCTGGCCCGGAATCCCTGCCTCCTGATGCTCAGCTCTGTGGCCTCGATGGGTGGTGCCTCTCCCTCTTCTGAAGCTGTGGGTTCCCTGGGAGCCTCAGCCAAGAGCATGGGGGTGGGGTGCCACGTGCGTGGGGGGTACCATGTGGATGGGGTACCATGTAGGGTGGGGTTACCGTGTGTATGGGGGTACCATGTGGGGATGGGGGTACCACGTGTGGGTGGGGTACCACAGGGATGAGGTACCATGTGGGGTCGGGTGCCACGTGGGGTGGGGTACCACGTGGTGGAGGTTCCACCTGACCTCGGACCTGAGCTGGAAACGGTCTCTGTCAGGTCTCTGAGCTGCCTCCATCCCCTTCACTTGCCCTCCCGTCTTGGTCCCTGTCCCCGTGCCCGTCTCTGTGCCTGTCTCCATGCCTGTGTAATTTTAGCTTCTGTTAGAGCAGGTGAGGAAAGCTTAAGTTCCTCGGAGACTAGTTCAAGCCAAAGCGAGCATGCGCGTTCCTCCATTTTTTCCTTAACTCCGTGTGGCTCGGGCCTCGTGAACTCCCCTGGGCCCCTCCGCAGGGCAAACACGAACCCTGCATGGAGCGGAGGGCAGGGAGGCTCCCTGCGCCCCGTGGGCAGTGTTGTTCAGGGCCCTAGGTTCGTGGCTGTGAGTAGCCCGGAACAGGATTTGATGGCGCCCCCAGGCCAGGTCCCGCCATGGGAGCCGGGCACCTGAAGCTGCGGCCTCGGGCACCCATCCTGTTCGTGCCGGCCAGAGCCACACGCGCTCATGAGAGCTCTCGGGGGCAGAGCAGGTGCAGTGGGGTACTCTGTGCCCGCACCTCTCGCCCTTCTCCCGCGTCTACCTGGAACAGGCCAATTCCCGTGTTCCAGTGCAGTGGCTTTAGTGACACGCTGTCCCTTCTCCCCTAGGTTTGTCTGTAAAAATAATGGTGTATTGTTTGAAAACCAGCTGCTTCAAATTGGACTTAAATCTGAATTTCGGCAGAATTTAGGTATGTGTTTGAATTACTTCTCTTAGAAATGCTGACAGTTAATCACAGGGGTGGCTGCTGGTGGGGGCTGAGTCTACACTGCGGGTGGGTCAGCAGCACCCCCACGCGCTCTGGGGGCACGCAGGCGCGGAGGAAGAGGAGAAACCTGACCTCTGCCCTTCAGGGCCTGTGAGCGGGGCTGTGGGTGGCTGAGTAATTCCTGTGGGGGCTTCTGTGCGGACCCCGGGTCTGGGCTGCCCGCCCCGATGGTGCTGCGCCAGTGCTCCCGGCCGTGGTGGCCCCCCGGGGCTCTGTGTTTCGGGGGCGGGAGGCGGGGCGGCCCCCGGGCCTTTCACCACACTCCCGCCCTTGCCGATAGGAACAGAGAGAGGAGGAAAACACTCGGACATTTGCGTAAAGGTGTTTATTGCACGTGAATAAGCGGAAGGTTTGGTGCACCCTAGGTGTCTCACACCTCAGAGGTCCCGAGCAGTTCTGTGGAGGACGTTTTGGGGGAGACCCAGGAACGTTTGGGGTGCCCGGTGCTGTCCGTGTGCCACCAGGCCATCTCCCTGAGGCAGCTGTGCTCTTGTGGGGGGGCGGGGTGGGAAGACAGGCGAGACCCGCCCCTGCTCGGGGGTCTGCGGGAGGGAGCTGGGGAGTGGTCGTCTTCCAGGTAGACGTGTAGAGGACAGTTACTTCTTCAGTTTGGGCACGCTACTGAACTAGAAAAAAACTTGCTTTTCATTTTAAGCAGCTTTGGAGATCACAGCTGTCTCCTTAAATGCCCTGTGGCCCGAGGGCCGGGCTCCGCTTCCGCTGCCAGTGTCCAGTCGAGTGGACTCACCTGCTTTCGTTGTGTCTCTGCCCAGGTCGGATGTTCATCTTCTATGGCAACAAGACCTCCACGCAGTTCCTGAGCTTCACGCCGACGCTGCTCTGCTCTGACGGCCTGAGGGCAAATATCCTTCAGCCCGCAGTCGCATGCCCTCGGGGCCCGGGGCCCGGGGTTTAGCGGGGAGTCTCCAGGACGTCTTGTTGCGCTTTGTCGGAATAGCGCAGTGTTTCCCAATGCCGTGGTCAACACCGTCTTTCCCCGTTGGGAGGTGTTTTTAATCTCCAGCTGACCGTTGGTTCTGACAGTGTGTCTAGAAAACCATGCAGGTGTCTGTTCCCTTCATTTGGCTAGTGTGTGCCACTTTCTTTTTCAGCTCATTTTTCCTCCTTGGACATTGTTTTTAAGTCACTCCTTGAGCTGGGTGCCCTTTCTGTTGGTGGTTCCTGGCCCTGCAGGTCAGGGGAGGGTCCCGTGGGTGCCAGCCCTTACTGAACACCAGCAGTGTTGCTGGAACCTTCCCAGCCAAGAGAGGGCTGCTGAGCCCAGGCGAGCGGAGTGGGCCACGAGTGGGACCGGGACGGGAGGACTCCGCAGCTCGGCCAGAGGGGGAAGGACACTCTTCCGGGGCTGCGGGTCGTGGAGGGATGCGTGTGAAGCCGCCGTCCCTCGGCTATGTGGCTAGATGCGGCGCTCGTTCAAGACGAACGTGTTCTGACTGTAGACCGTCGGGCACGTATTGCAGGGCAGTCGTTCAGAGTGCACGGGGCAGAGTGAGCTGTGACAGCTCTCAGCCAGGATGGGGAGGGATCTCTGACGACCCCCTCTGGGGGGTCCTGTGCCTCTGGGGTTCACTTGGCTCCTGTGGGACTGACCCCCAGGAGAGCCTCGCGTGGCCCCTCATGCCCTGCTGGCTGCCTGGACCTAGCCTGGGCGACAGGGAGCCCTGAGGGGCATTTTTACGCATAGAGCGACCTTGGTTGAAGTGTGCAGGGCCTCTGGGGGGTCCCCACTGCTGGGAGCCCCCGCCCCCAGGATCCCCATGTTAAAGCGCCTCCTGGCGGCTTCCGGGGTGGCTCCTGCTGCAGCAGCAAACACCAGCCCCAGTCACCAGGGCTGAGAGTCACCTGCCATGGAAACAAACAACTCACTGTGTGATGTGACACTGTGAGAATGAGGGACCGGTTCAGCAACAGTGTGATGCAGGTAGTGTCGAGTGGATTCGGGGGCCCCAGCTCTTTTCCTGCCTTGGGGGGCAGGACTCTGGAGGTGGTGAAAGGGTGAGGCTGAGCCACGAAGAGGCCTGTGCAGCGTAGACCTTGGTGTGGCTCAGCCCCGTCCCGCGGGGGCTTCCGGTTGCACCTGGTGGCAAGCATGTGGCCATCACACCTGAGCCTGCCGCCCCCTCCCAGAGGCATCAGCCCCGGGGCCTTTTGTTCCCGCTGACACTGGTCCGCGATGTGGGATGAGGCGGCTGCTTGCTCCCTTCGGCAGTGCCCCAGGGCCTGTCGAAGGTGCTGGGGTGGGCACCTGCCAGTGGCCCCCGTCCTGGGTTAGTGTGCCCCCTGCCGCTGCTCCGCTGAGCTGGACTCCTTGACGCATGCTCACACCTGCACCTGCAGACCAAGCCAGTGGACCCCACGGTGGATGGGGGCGCCCAGGTGCAGCAGGTGGTCAACATCGAGTGCCTCTCCGACTTCACGGATGCGCCGGTCCTCAGCATTCAGTTCAGGTGTGAGGCTGCCCGGCTGCGCCCGCCTGTCTGCCGGGAGTGCTTGCTGGGGACTGCACGGAGCCCCGTGCGCCTGCTGCGCCTGTGCTGCTGTATGCCCGTGGCTCTGGGCTCGTGGGTGCACCCTGCTGGGGGGCCCTCTCCAAGCTGGCCATGCGTCAAGAGGGGCGGCCAAGGGCACAGCCGAGGGGGCACCCCGCCGTGCTGGCCACTGCCCCCTCCGCTTCCTGGGGAGCTCGGGTGGCAAGGGAAGGAAAGGCAGTGCTGAGGGCGGCCACGGTGGGGGCTCCAGGGCCCGGGCACTGGGGGAAGCCCCAGGCCCCTGGTGCTATCTCAGTGCCACCTGCCCTCCAGATCCCTGCCCGGGGGGCACCTGTGTGCAGGTGTGCTCAGCGCACGCACACTGTAGTGGGTGTTATTTTGCACACGTGTGTTCTCTTCTGGAGACTAAGTTCCCTATTGTCATTTTTCATGGCAGCAGTAGAATGTTAACAATCATCGGGGTCCCTGTGGGCATTTCGAAAGTTAAACTGTCTGGAAGAGCACATTTTCAGGCATTTATATATAGCAGGAAATCTAAGATTGTGTGCTTTGCAGAACTTAGGGATACAGGTGTGCAGTTTTTGTTTTATTTTGTTGGCAGATTCTAATTTTCTAGGGTCTGTTTTATGGGGAAAAAGCAATTTAAACGTGGAGTCCCAGGAAACATCGATGGGCAGGAAGTGGGGCGTCGTGCAAGCACTTGGGCGGTGTGTGTCCCTAGGGTGGCCGGGGCCAGCCCCGGCGTCGCGGTGGGGCATCCTCCCTCGGGGCGCAGTGCGCAGCATGGAGAGCAGGGCCTGCTGCCTGCGTCGCTGGCAGACGCAGCTCGACACCGCGCACTCGCCGCCCGTGTCGGACGCCGGGCTCACCCGCCCCCGAAGGACTGGCCCAGAGCTTTTGCCAACAGGATGGAGATGTGGGAGCAGCCATGGCTGTGGGATGTTGTTTGCTTTATCCTTGCAAATCAGGACCCCAGCTTTCCTTGGAGCTCTGGATTCTCCAGCCACCCATTTGCCCTTAAAACGCCCCGTGCTGCTGCAGGTACGGCGGCACCTTTCAGAGCGCGTCCGTGAAGCTGCCCGTCACCCTCAACAAGTTCTTCCAGCCCGCGGAGATGGCGGCTCAGGATTTCTTCCAGCGCTGGAAGCAGCTGGGCCAGTGAGCGACGGGCGGGGCGCTGGGCAAGGGCTCGCGGCCCCGGGACGCGGCTCGCGGCACTCAGGCTTGTCGTCTCTCGCAGCCCTCAGCAGGAAGTGCAGAACATCTTCAGAGCCAAACACCCAATGGATGCAGAGGTCACCAAGGCGAAGGTGGGTGCCTGCTTAGAGCTGCTGCCAGAGCAGGGCCGCCCCACAGCCTCCTCCAGGTGCTCCATTTTGCTCTTGCCCTTTGAGTGGCGCCTGGACCCATGGCCAGGGGAGCTGTGGTGTGGGCCCTAAGCTGCGTTTTCCTTTGCACAGATTATTGGATTTGGTTCTGCACTCCTTGAGGAAGTCGATCCTAATCCCGCCAATTTTGTGGGAGCTGGAATCATCCATACCAAAACCACCCAGATCGGATGCTTGCTGCGCCTGGAGCCTAATCTCCAAGCCCAGGTCAGGCCTGAGGGAGCTGCCGCCTGCACTTCCTGCTGCCTCTTGGCCTTCCTGCAGGTCTCCGAGGAACACTGGAGGACTCTCATCCCCTCGTGCCCCTGTCCACTTGGTCCCAACCTCCCTTGTGTCACCCTCAAGTTGGTGGCCTGTCCTTGAGCTTCCTGTAAATGGGTTCTTTTCTGGTTGGCTTCTTTTGCTCTGTGTCGGGCTCCGACAACCCCCCGTGCTGCCGTGGGCACCAGCAGTGTGCTCTTCCTCACTGCCACAGGGCGTCCCTATGCCTGTTTGTTCTTCAGCTTGTCCCTGCAGCTCATCTGACAGCACCTGGGTCACTCCTGCTCAGGGCCCTCAGGAGTTGTTCCAGTTTGCTTAGAGCTGCCAGTTTGCAAAATACCAGGAATGGATTGGCTTTTATAAAGGGGACTTACTAGATTACAAATTTAGAGTTCTAAGGCCATCAAAGTGTCCAAACTAAGGCATCAACAAGAGGATGCCTTCACTGAAGAAAGGCTGATGGCATCTGGAACACCTCTGTCGGCTGGGAAGGCACATCGCTGGTGTCTGCTGATCCTTTGCTCCCAGGTTCTGGTTTCAAAATGGCTTTCTCCAAAACGTCTCTGGGCTTCTCTCTTAGATTCTCTCTTTCAGCTCCTGTGCATCCTTGCTTGTTCTCCCAGGGCATTTCTCTCTAAGCATCTGGGGTCCTCTCTTAGCTTCTCCGGGGCAAACTTTGGGCTTCATCTCTAAATGCCCTGTGTCTGCATCTCCCAGCGTCTCTGTGTGTCAGCTCTGAGCGGCTCTCACTCTCTCTGCGCTCTCTTAAGGACTCTAGTGAACTAATTAAGACCCACTCTGAGTGGGCAGGGCCACATCTCTGTGGAAACAACCTAATCCAAAGGTCCCACCCACAATAAGTCTGCCCCCACAAGATTGGATTAAAAGAACATGGCTTTTGTGGGGACATAACAGATTCAAAGCAGCGCAGGAGGTGCTGCCTCGAACGCACTCAGGCCGCTGTGTGGGGTTGGTAATCCTGCCCGGAGAGGAGTTGCTGGGTCACAGGGTGGGTGCCTGGCGTTCTCCAGGGGCCGTGCATTTCACACCCCATAAGCCATGCCTGTGAGCTCCACTCACTGTGCATCCTCACCAGTGCTCACTCCTCTCTGGCTTTTTTGTGCTGCACTGAAAGCGTGTTTGATGCTTCGAGTCCCCATAAGATAGTGGGCACCTCCAGGGAGCTCGCAGGGGCACACGCAGTCCTGCGGGTTGGGTGCTGTAGGCCGCGACCCCTCCCCTTGCCACAGTCCCCGGAGGTCACCTGCTCACCTTCTCTTTCAGATGTACCGACTCACGCTGCGCACGAGCAAAGAAACCGTCTCTCAGCGACTGTGCGAGCTCCTCTCAGAACAGTTTTAATCCGCAAGGACGGAAGACGTGGCCCACGTGTTTGTGCATTTGTCTTCATTTCTACCATTTGTCTTTGTTTCCATACCGCAAATAAATACCCCTTATCTGACGGTCTCAGTGCAAGCACGAGGCATCTCCCAGCCCTGCTTCTCCAGACCCTGTCCCTCTTGGGTCACAGGTAGAAATAACAGGTGGATGGTTTATGAAAAGGCAAAACCTGGGCTGTAGAGGGCCGGCTCTGTCAGGAGGGGCCAGTTTCAGTAGGAATCAAGGCAGTTCTTTGGTTAAATCTACAAATTAAAGGGAAAGTACATGTTTGGATGACAATGGGAATTTCATTGACATTTTACTGGAACGTTCTGCTCTGTTACTGTAAGCAGCAGGCCCCAATTCTTGAGAAGAATCCCTCTTTGGTTTCCAGGGACCTTAAGGCTCAGTGAGGCCTCTGGCTACTCAGTGGGTGACACCAGTTGCCAGGAGCGGCCTGGCCGAGGGCCCTGCGGTGGAGGGAGCAGCTGTCTGCCTGGATTTTGTCTCTGCTTTCAGTTGGGCAACTTCTCTAGGGCAGGTTTTAAATCTAGAAATTGGGAACATTTGTATTTTTAGTAACTGTCCACAAAAACACGTGTCCTGGTTTGATTTATTTCTGTTTTCCTCTTCCCAACACACATTCTTAAAGGGTGTGTTGACATCACCCTCTTACTGTCTGTCTGAGACCTTACATCCGCTGTCCGGCTCTCTGGTGTGTTGCCCCAGACCAGGTGCACTGTCTCCGTAGCGTCTTCTGAGGGTTTGTTCCCGTTTGTGACTGGGGGGTTAAATGTGGGGTAGCTGAGCAGGGGCCAGAGCTGACCTTCTTCTGCCCCTGGCTGGTGGCCTCCGCCTGGAAGGTGGGCTGGCACACTGCGGACCCCCCTGAGTCCAGGCTCGTTGCCCGGCAGGCAGGCAGGGCGGAGGCATAAGCGTTGCAGCTCATGAGGGCCCGTGTGCCATGTGTCACTGGGCGGTAGCTCAGCTTCCGCACATGTTGTCCTGCGCCTGCCACCCCAGTGACGAGGGAGGAGCAGAACCAAGAGGCCTCGGGGTACTAGGCCCAGCGGCCCCAGTTCTGTTACCAAGATGATGCTCTGGAATTGCGTCCTGGCGGAAGGAGCAGGTGGGGCAGGTATATCCTCAGCAGACGCATCTGTTGTCAGCGCTCGGGAGCCCTCGGGCTGCCCCTGGCCTCTGTCTCCCAGCACACTCCTCCCTGCTGCCTGCCAGGCAGCTTGTGGGGCTCCCAGGAGGGGCTACAGCAGGGCGCCTGCAGGCAGTGGGTTCTAGCCCAGGGGCCTAGGGATATGGGGCGCTCACGGCTGTGGTGCAGCCACACCCTGCAGGAGCCCTGGGACAGCGTGAGCCCCCAGCTTTGAGGCCTCCCACGGTGTGCGCGTAGCCACCCGAGGTGATGCCCGTCCTGCGTCGGGCCAGGGGAGATGGCAGAGCAGGTGGCCTCGGTGTGCGCATCCCAGCGGCCGTCCCTCTGTGTGAACCGAGCCCCCTCCACGAGAACAGGACTGAGTGCCACGTTAAAGGCAGCTTTTCCCTCTGTAGGGTGACATCCTTGGCATTGAAAATACACTAAATCATTGGTGGAGTGTGTTACCTTTTAAAGAAAAATAAATGGCTAGAATGGTGACCTGGGACGTTGGTGTTGTCTTTGGGGAATCCCACCCGGAGCTGAAGGCCCTATGGGGCAGGGTCCTTGTCTCCAGGGGCCCTGGGCTCACCAGGGTGCAGTGCATGTTTGATCAAGAACATTTAGCCTGGTGGGGTGCATCAGGCCGGGGGCCCCTTCGGAGTGTGCAGAGGGTGTGTGTGTGGCTGCAGAGCAGGGTGGCGCCCGGCCAGGGCAGGGTGCTCGGTCTGGCCTGCGGTCCCGGCTGGCCCCGGCCGGCACAGCGGGGGCTCATGAGCTTGAGAACGTCGCAGGGCTTGGAAAAGGACAGACCAGCAGAGCTCATGGGTAAATGCCCCTGCCTTGGCAGTGCCAGCTCACTTTATTTGGTTTGTGGGTGGGTGCTTTTCTCTTATTTACAGAAATAATCCTGGAGTCCAGGCCTGGCCGTTCCCCTTTGGGGGAAGCCGGTGGAGGAGCCCCCTCCCTCATCTTGGGGGCTTGCCTGAGCCTTTTGCACCCCATCCCGTCTGCGCCCTTCCCTCCGGCCCTCCGGTCAGGACCTGCAGCCCTGTCGGCCAGCTGCTCCCCGAGGGCTGAGGGGTGTGGACAGCAAGAGAGGCTATCAGGACAGCCCAGGGCTTCCCCATGATCAGGGAATGGGGCTGCCTGGACGAGCCTAGGTTGGCGTCGGAGCGGGCTGGGCTCAGCGGCTTCTGGGCTGCCCCTAGGCCCCGCAGGCCTGGAGGTTGCAGGCACAGCTGCTGAACACTAGCATTGTGAGCATGAGCTGGCCCCCTGGGGCATGGGCATCCGGGCAGGGCAGCGTCAGCTGCTGCTCGTGGGAGCTGCTGGGGCGGCAGCAGCCGCAGCGGGTGTCCACCTGCCCAGTGTCCACGTCGACGCTGCAGAGAGGCCCGAGGGAGGACGGTCAACAGTGCTGGGCTCCTGCTCTCCCGGGGGCTCTCGTGTCCCTGCCAGAGGGCGGCCCCTTGGTGCTGCCCCCTCCCGTCCGCAGGCCCGATGCTCCTACGTGAGCAGGTGACCAGGGCAGCCACAAGGCAGGGGTGGAGGGGCTACCCTGGCAGGGAGCTGCCTGGGCTCAGGGCTCACAGCTGGGTCTTCAGCCCACTTGGGGCCCAGAGCCTGGGCTCTGTGAGCCCTGGCACTACAGGTGCCACACCCCATCCAGGCATGTGGGCCCCGGGGACACCACGCAGGCCTGAGCCACTCCTTGGCTGGTCGGAGCTGGGCGGTGGTGGGCTCACCTACACAGAACTGGTGGAGAGCAAGTCGCCTGATAGCGGGTCGCTGCGAGGCAGGAGGGGGTTTACCTGGCAGAGGTGGAGTAGTTAGGGGCTCACCTGGCAGAGGAGGGGCAGAAACCCTCGCAGCGTGTCACCGTCACATTGGCCGTGCATCCCTGGTAAGTGATCTCCTCCTCGTACTTCCTCACACTGCAGACCCCTGGAGGCGAAGAGGCCGCAGTCAGAGCAGCCCCAGGGTTGGGCAGGTCCCGTCCTGCCCCACTGCAGCACCCCGGGGCCCCGTGCAGCTGGGTGCTTCTGTCTTGGCCTCCAGTTCCACGGCCCTCTGAGAGGGCAGCTCATGCCGGGAAGGGGAGCCACCGTGTGCTCCCAGGAGGGGTGAGTCCCAGGGGTTTGGTGAGCCAGCACCCCAAGCTCTGGCCCCGGCTCCACACCACTTCCTGCTCCTGAATCTGAAAGAGCTTAAACTGCACAGGTCTGCACCCGAACAAAGCATGGTGGCCTCTAACTTTTATCGTGGAGTCCGTCTCCTTTCCTTAGCTAAACCCTGTGCCCTCTGAGGTCAAGGGCTTTCCTGAGGAGGATCTGGCCGTGAGCCAGGCTCTAAGGAAACCCAGTAAACACTGGGTGCTGGAGCCCCTCCTGCCGGGGCCCCTGGCCTCCCCTCCCTTGGCACCAACCTTGGGGCAGAGGCGTCTCTGTGCTCGGCCTGTGGCCTGTGGGAGAGCAAAAGAGAGGTGTTAGTGACCCCGAAGGGAGCAGGTGATGTCACAGTGTCCCCTGCACCCAGTCAGGGCCAGCAGTCTGACTTGACCAAGGCGTGAGCTCCAGCCACAAGGGACGCACAGCCCCAGGACAGACGCGAGCCCTGGGAGTGCTGGCTGCGGAGCACGGCGCCAACTGGCCTGGACAGACGCTAGTGTCTGTGGGGTGCCTTGATCACGTGTGCAGCCAACAGAGCAGGGCTCAGCAGACAACAGCAGCTTCCAGCACACTACAGCAAAGATGACGTGTCCTGCCCCAGTCCCTCAAAGTCCATGCCCCGGGGGGCCTCTGCCAAGGTTGTTTTTGGCCAGGAGGTAGACATGCAAGTCCTACAGGGGGACTCGGGCAAGGGTAAGGCATAGCCCAAGGGCTGCTCCAGTGACCACACAAGTCGTCGTCTTTCCCAGAGGTCCCAGGAGGCAGGGAGTGTCTCCCACTGTGCGGCTGCACACCAGGGCTCAGGCACCAAGAGTGATGTGCCCAGGAGCCCACAGTGGGTCCAGGCACTGTAAGAACTTGACCCTAGGTTAGTGTGGCCACAAAACCTACACTCAGCCCCAAAACTGTGTGGCCATCTCTGGGTGGAAGTGGACGGCTTGGGGGTAAGAAACAACTCGGGCCCAAAGCAGCGCCCACAGAGACCTCATCAGCAGTGTGGGGTGGACAGGGTAATGGCACCATGGGGGGACTGTGGACAGCGGAGCTCCAGATGGTGGTCAGATGGTGGGAATGACTAGAGGAGCCAGGGAGGGGCAGTGCTCCCTAAAAGGGGACGGGCCAGGACAGAGGTGATGGCAGAGGGCCACCTGCCATGAGGCAGCTACTCAGACAACACTTACCGGTTGTGTTGGGTAGAAGTGAAGTGAGAGAGGAGGCAGAGGGTCGCTGAGTGGAGAAAGACCCTGTGGCAGGGACTGAAGAAGTTGCATGTGGTGAGCTGGAGCTGGTCAGGATCACGGTGGTCACAGGCCCAGTAGAGCCAGGAGGTCTGCTGGTGAGGTTGGTGACAGGAGAACTTGGAAACACTGTTATCCCCAGGGTGGATGATATAAGGGTGGATGTGGGGGCAACAGTGGTAAGAGAGGTGGACCGCAATGTGGTGGCTCGAGATGTGAGTGGGGAGGAGGATGGGATGCGGGAAGTGGTTCTGGGGGTAGAAGGAGCAACTGAGGTGGGAGATGCTGTAAGAGGAGAAGTTATGGCAGACACATGGGAGGTAGATGTGGTGGGCAGAACAGAAGGGGCCAAGGTAGTGGATAACAAAGGTGTCGAGGAGGGCATGAGAGGCGGCGTGGCAGTGGAGGAGGAAGGGTAAGGAGAAAGAGAGGCTGTGCTTAATACAGTGACAGGTTCAGGAGAATATGGAGTATGAGATGATGAGCTAGGGTTTAACGTGGTCTGCGGGGTGGGAATTGCGGAAGTAGACAAGGACGTTAAAAATGATAATATTGAGGAAGAGGTAGAAATGGAGACCACAGGCTGAGAAGATGAACTGGACATTCCAGAGGTTGAGAGAGACCTGGTACTAGATTGGTGAGGCCACTGAGTAGAAGAGAGTGGGAAGGGAGTCAGAGAAACAGAAGAGGTGAGAGAAGAGTAAGTGGGATTTTCTGAAGATGCATCTGATGATGACGGTGAATGACTTACAAAGACACTTGATATCTGTGGAGTGATAGTGATATGTGGCTGACTACTTACACTGACACTTGTTTGGAAAGACAAGGTGGTGGGTGTGGGGGCAGAGCCTGTGTTTGTGACCATTGTGCGTGTAGGCTTTGGAGTGGCGGTGGAAGTGGTAGTGGAAAATGAGGTCGGTCCGGAAGTTGGAGTGACTGTTGAAGATGTGGGCGTCACTGAAGAGGTTGAGACTGGTGGAACCACGGTGTGACTTGCTGTCCCTGGTTGTGTTGTGGTTGGGATGACGGTTGTCGAAGAGGAGGTCTGTGGGTGGGTTGGAGTGACTATTGGTGGAAAAGTGGGCGTCACTGAAGGGGTCGAGACTGGTGGAACCATGGTGTGACTTGTTGTCCCGAGTTGTATCGTGGTTGGGACGATGGTGGTGGAAGAGGAGGTTTGTGGGTGGGTAGGAGTGACTGTTGGAGATGTGGGTGTCACTGAAGAGGTTGAGACAGGTGGAACCATGGTGTAGCTTGTTGTCCTGGGTTGTGACGTGGTTGGGATGATGGTGGTGGTCTTGAGGGATGTTTCAGGAGGGCTCCATGTAGCGTGTGAAGCTGTGGAGACAGAGGCCGTTTGTGAGGTGTAGGTCGAGGAAGGTGTATGAGGGCTGCTGGAGGGAGCCGAGCCGGTCTGGACGACTGGGGTCCCAGGGCTTCTGCTGGCTGGCGTGGGAGTGATGACGGTCGTGCTGAGGGCTGGCGCAGAAGGCGGTGCGGTTGTGTGTGACATGGTGGAGACAGAAACTGTCGGTGCGGAGTGGGTTGTGAAGGTCGTGTGAGGGCTGCTGGGTGTGGACGAGGTGGTCTCGGCCACTGGGGTCCCGGTTCCCCTACTGGTTGTGCTGAGGGTGGTGGTGTGCGGAGCCGATGTGGACTCAGGGTGCTGTGTTTGGGAGGGATGTGACACTGAGGAGCTTGAGGTTCTCAGTGTGCTGACGGTGCTCTGGGCTGGGCTGCTCACAATGCTGGTCGTCACGGGAGCCGAGGTGGTGGGTGTGGGGGCAGTTCCTGTGCTTGTGACGACTGTGGTAGAAGGAAGCGTGCCCGTAGGCTTGGGAGTGGTGGTGGAAGAGGGGGCCTGTGGGTGGGTTGGAGTGACTATTGGTGGAAACGTGGGCGTCACTGAAGGGGTCGAGACTGGTGGAACCACGGTGTGACTTGTTGTCCCGGTCTGTGTCGTGGTTGGGACGATGGTGGTGGAAGAGGAGGTTTGTGGGTGGGTTGGAGTGACTGTTGTTGGAGAAGTGGGCGTCACTGAAGAGGTCGAGAATGGTGGGACCACGGTGTGACTTGTCCCGGGTTTTGTTGTGGTTGGGATGACGGTGGTGGAAGATGTGGTCTGTGGGTGGGTTGCAGTGACTGTTGGAGAAGTGGGCGTCACTGAAGATGTCGAAACTGGTGGAACCACAGTGTGACTTGCTGTCCCAGGTTGTGTTGTGGTTGGGACGATGGTGGTGGTAGAGGTGGTCTGCGGGTGGGTTGGAGTGACTGTAGCTGGAAAACTGGGCATCACTGAAGGGGTCGAGACTGGTGGAACCGCGGTGTGACTTGTCCCCGGTTGTGTCCTGCTTGGGACAACGGTGGTGGAAGCGGAGGTCTGTGGGTCGGTTAGAGTGACTGTTGGTGGAGAAGTTGGCGTCACTGAAGAAGTCGAGACTGGTGGAACCACAGTGTGAGTTGTTGTCCCGGGTTGTGTTGTGGTTGGGATGATGGTGGTGGAAGAGGAGGTCTGCGGGTGGGTTGGAGTGCCTGTTGGTGGAGACGTGGGCGTCACTGAAGAGGTCGAGACTGATGGAACCACGGTGTGACTTGCTGTCCCTGGTTGTATTGTGGTTGGGACGACGGTGGTGGAAGAGGAGGTCTGTGGGTGGGTGGGAGTAACTGTTGGTGGAGATGTGGGCGTCATAGAAGAGGTCGAGACTGGTGGTATAACAGTGTGACTTCTTGTCTCGGGTTGTGTCGTGGTTGGGACGATGGTGGTGGAAGAGGACGTCTGTGGGTGGGTTGGAGTGACTGTTGGAGATGTGGGCGTCACTGAAGAGGTCGAGACTGGTGGAACCACGGTGTGACTTGCTGTCCCAGGTTGTGTTGTGGTTGGGACAACGGTGGTGGTAGAGGTGGTCTGTGGGTGGGTTGGAGTGACTGTTGGAGATGTGGGCGTCACTGAAGAGGTCGAGACTGGTGGAAACACGGTGTGAGTTGTCCCGCGTTGTGTTGTGGTTGGGATGACGGTGGTGGAAGAGGAGGTCTGTGGGTGGGTTGGAACGCCTGTTGGTGGAGACATGGGCGTCACTGAAGAGGTCGAGACTAGTGGAACGCCGGTGTGACTTGTTGTCCCGGGTTGTGTCGTGGTTGGGACGATAGTGGTGGAAGAGGAGGTTTGTGGGTGGGTTGGAGTGACTGTTGTTGGAGAAGTGGGCGTCACTGAAGAGGTCGAGACTAGTGGAACCACGCTGTGACTTGCTGTCCCAGGTTGTGTTGTGGTTGGGACAACGGTGGTGGTAGAGGTGGTCTGTGGGTGGGCTGGAGTGACTGTTGGAGATGTGGGCATCACTGAAGAGGTCGAGACTGGTGGAAACACGGTGTGAGTTGTCCCACGTTTTGTTGTGGTTGGGATGACGGTGGTGGAAGAGGAGGTCTGTGGGTGGGTTGGAACGCCTGTTGGTGGAGACATGGGCGTCACTGAAGAGGTCGAGACTAGTGGAACGCCGGTGTGACTTGTTGTCCCGGGTTGTGTCGTGGTTGGGACGATGGTGGTGGAAGAGGAGGTTTGTGGGTGGGTTGGAGTGACTGTTGTTGGAGAAGTGGGCGTCACTGAAGAGGTCAAGAATGGTGGAACCATGGTGTGACTCGTCCCGGGTTGTGTTGTGGTTGGAATGACACTGGTGGAAGACGTGGTCTGTGGGTGGGTTGGAGTGACTGTTGGAGATGTGGGCGTCACTGAAGAGGTCGAGACTGGTGGAACCACGGTGTGAGTTGTTGTCCCAGGTTGTGTCCTGCTTGGGACAATGGTGGTGGAAGAGGAGGTCTGTGGGTCAGTTAGAGTGACTGTTGGTGGAGAAGTTGGCGTCACTGAAGAGGTCGAGAGTGGTGGAACCACAGTATGACTTGTTGTCCCTGGTTGTGTTGTGGTTGGGATGACGGTGGTGGAAGAGGAGGTCTGTGGGTGGGTTGGAGTGACTGTAGCTGGAGAACTGGGCGTCACTGAAGAGGTCAAGACTGGTGGAACCATGGTGTGAGTTGTTGTCCCAGGTTGTGTCCTGCTTGGGACAATGGTGGTGGAAGAGGAGGTCTGTTGGTGGGTTGGAGTGCCTGTTGGTGGCGACGGCGTCACTGAAGAGGTCGAGACTGGTAGAAGCACGGTGTGATTTGTTCCGGTTTGTGTTGTGGTTGGAACGATGGTGGTGGAAGAGGAGGTCTGTGGGTGGGTGGGAGTGACTGTTGGAGATGTGGGTGTCACTGAAGAGGTTGAGACTGGTGGAAGCACGGTGTGGCTTGTTGTCCTGGGTTGTGACGTGGTTGGGATGACGGTGGTGGTCTTGAGGGATGTTTCAGGAGGGCTCCATGTAGCGTGTGAAGTTGTGGAGACAGAGGCCGTTTGTGAGGTGTAGGTCGAGGAAGGTGTATGAGGGCTGCTGGAGGGAGCCGAGCCAGTCTGGGCGACTGGGGTCCCAGGGCTTCTGCTGGCTGGCGTGGGAGTGATGACGGTCGTGCTGAGGGCTGGCGCAGAAGGCGGTGCGGTTGTGTGTGACGACGTGGAGACAGAAACCGTCGGTGCGGAGTGGGTTGTGAAGGTCGTGTGAGGGCTGCTGGGTGTGGACGAGGTGGTCTCGGCCACTGGGGTCCCGGTTCCCCTACTGGTTGTCCTGAGGGTGGTGGTGTGCGGAGCCGATGTGGACTCAGGGTGCTGTGTTTGGGAGGGATGTGACACTGAGGAGCTTGAGGTTCTCAGTGTGCTGATGGTGCTCTGGGCTGGGCGGCTCACAATGCTGGTCGTCACGGGAGCCGAGGTGGTGGGTGAGGGGGCAGTTCCTGTGCTTGTGACGACTGTGGTAGAAGGAAGCGTGCCCGTAGGCTTGGGAGTGGTGGTGGAAGAGGGGGCCTGTGGGTGGGTTGGAGTGACTATTGGTGGAAACGTGGGCGTCACTGAAGGGGTCGAGACTGGTGGAACCACGGTGTGACTTGTTGTCCCGGGTTGTGTCGTGGTTGGGATGATGGTGGTGGAAGAGGAGGTTTGTGGGTGGGTTGGAGTGACTGTTGTTGGAGAAGTGGGCGTCACTGAAGAGGTCGAGAATGGTGGGACCACGGTGTGACTTGTCCCGGGTTTTGTTGTGGTTGGGATGACGGTGGTGGAAGATGTGGTCTGTGGGTGGGTTGCAGTGACTGTTGGAGATGTGGGCGTCACTGAAGATGTCGAAACTGGTGGAACCACGGTGTGACTTGCTGTCCCAGGTTGTGTTGTGGTTGGGACGACGGTGGTGGTAGAGGTGGTCTGCGGGTGGGTTGGAGTGACTGTAGCTGGAGAACTGGGCATCACTGAAGGGATCGAGACTGGTGGAACCGCGGTGTGACTTGTGCCCGGTTGTGTCCTGCTTGGGACAACGGTGGTGGAAGCGGAGGTCTGTGGGTCGGTTAGAGTGACTGTTGGTGGAGAAGTTGGCGTCACTGAAGAAGTCGAGACTGGTGGAACCACAGTGTGAGTTGTTGTCCCGGGTTGTGTTGTGGTTGGGATGATGGTGGTGGAAGAGGAGGTCTGCGGGTGGGTTGGAGTGCCTGTTGGTGGAGACGTGGGCGTCACTGAAGAGGTCGAGACTGATGGAACCACGGTGTGACTTGCTGTCCCTGGTTGTGTTGTGGTTGGGACGACGGTGGTGGAAGAGGAGGTCTGTGGGTGGGTGGGAGTAACTGTTGGTGGAGATGTGGGCGTCACAGAAGAGGTCGAGACTGGTGGTATCACAGTGTGACTTGTTGTCTCGGGTTGTGTCGTGGTTGGGACGATGGTGGTGGAAGAGGACGTCTGTGGGTGGGTTGGAGTGACTGTTGGAGATGTGGGCGTCACTGAAGAGGTCGAGACTGGTGGAACCACGCTGTGACTTGCTGTCCCAGGTTGTGTTGTGGTTGGGACAACGGTGGTGGTAGAGGTGGTCTGTGGGTGGGTTGGAGTGACTGTTGGAGTTGTGGGCGTCACTGAAGAGGTCGAGACTGGTGGAAACACGGTGTGAGTTGTCCCGCGTTGTGTTGTGGTTGGGATGACGGTGGTGGAAGAGGAGGTCTGTGGGTGGGTTGGAACGCCTGTTGGTGGAGACATGGGCGTCTCTGAAGAGGTCGAGACTAGTGGAACGCCGGTGTGACTTGTTGTCCCGGGTTGTGTCGTGGTTGGGACGATGGTGGTGGAAGAGGAGGTTTGTGGGTGGGTTGGAGTGACTGTTGTTGGAGAAGTGGGCGTCACTGAAGAGGTCGAGACTAGTGGAACCACGCTGTGACTTGCTGTCCTGGGTTGTGTTGTGGTTGGGACGACGGTGGTGGAAGACGTGGTCTGTGGGTGGGTTGGAGTGACTGTTGGAGATGTGGGCGTCACTGAAGAGGTCGAGACTGGTGGAACCACGGTGTGAGTTGTTGTCCCAGGTTGTGTTGTGGTTGGGATGACGGTGGTGGTAGAGGTGGTCTGTGGGTGGGTTGGAGTGGCCGTAGCTGGAGAACTGGGCGTCACTGAAGAGGTCGAGACTGGTGGAACCACAGTGTGAGATGTTGTCCTAGGTTGTGTCCTGCTTGGGACAATGGTGGTGGAAGAGGAGGTCTGTGGGTCAGTTAGAGTGACTGTTGGTGGAGAAGTTGGCGTCACTGAAGAGGTCGAGAGTGGTGGAACCACAGTATGACTTGTTGTCCCTGGTTGTGTTGTGGTTGGGATGACGGTGGTGGAAGAGGAGGTCTGTGGGTGGGTTGGAGTGACTGTAGCTGGAGAACTGGGCGTCACTGAAGAGGTCAAGACTGGTGGAACCATGGTGTGAGTTGTTGTCCCAGGTTGTGTCCTGCTTGGGACAATGGTGGTGGAAGAGGAGGTCTGTTGGTGGGTTGGAGTGCCTGTTGGTGGAGACGGCGTCACTGAAGAGGTCGAGACTGGTAGAAGCACGGTGTGATTTGTTCCGGTTTGTGTTGTGGTTGGGACGATGGTGGTGGAAGAGGAGGTCTGTGGGTGGGTGGGAGTGACTGTTGGAGATGTGGGTGTCACTGAAGAGGTTGAGACTGGTGGAAGCACGGTGTGGCTTGTTGTCCTGGGTTGTGACGTGGTTGGGATGACGGTGGTGGTCTTGAGGGATGTTTCAGGAGGGCTCCATGTAGCGTGTGAAGTTGTGGAGACAGAGGCCGTTTGTGAGGTGTAGGTCGAGGAAGGTGTATGAGGGCTGCTGGAGGGAGCCGAGCCAGTCTGGGCGACTGGGGTCCCAGGGCTTCTGCTGGCTGGCGTGGGAGTGATGACGGTCGTGCTGAGGGCTGGCGCAGAAGGCGGTGCGGTTGTGTGTGACGACGTGGAGACAGAAACCGTCGGTGCGGAGTGGGTTGTGAAGGTCGTGTGAGGGCTGCTGGGTGTGGACGAGGTGGTCTCGGCCACTGGGGTCCCGGTTCCCCTACTGGTTGTCCTGAGGGTGGTGGTGTGCGGAGCCGATGTGGACTCAGGGTGCTGTGTTTGGGAGGGATGTGACACTGAGGAGCTTGAGGTTCTCAGTGTGCTGATGGTGCTCTGGGCTGGGCGGCTCACAATGCTGGTCGTCACGGGAGCCGAGGTGGTGGGTGTGGGGGCAGTTCCTGTGCTTGTGACGACTGTGGTAGAAGGAAGCGTGCCCGTAGGCTTGGGAGTGGTGGTGGAAGAGGGGGCCTGTGGGTGGGTTGGAGTGACTATTGGTGGAAACGTGGGCGTCACTGAAGGGGTCGAGACTGGTGGAACCACGGTGTGACTTGTTGTCCCGGGTTGTGTCGTGGTTGGGACGATGGTGGTGGAAGAGGAGGTTTGTGGGTGGGTTGGAGTGACTGTTGGTGGAGACGTGGGCGTCACTGAAGAGGTCGAGACTGATGGAACCACGGTGTGACTTGCTGTCCCTGGTTGTGTTGTGGTTGGGACGACGGTGGTGGAAGAGGAGGTCTGTGGGTGGGTGGGAGTAACTGTTGGTGGAGATGTGGGCGTCACAGAAGAGGTCGAGACTGGTGGTATCACAGTGTGACTTGTCTCGGGTTGTGTCGTGGTTGGGACGATGGTGGTGGAAGAGGATGTCTGTGGGTGGGTTGGAGTGACTGTTGGAGATGTGGGCGTCACTGAAGAGGTTGAGACTGGTGGAACCACGGTGTGACTTGCTGTCCCAGGTTGTGTTGTGGTTGGGACAACGGTGGTGGTAGAGGTGGTCTGTGGGTGGTTTGGAGTGACTGTTGGAGATGTGGGCGTCACTGAAGAGGTCGACACTGGTGGAAACACGGTGTGAGTTGTCCCGCGTTGTGTTGTGGTTGGGATGACGGTGGTGGAAGAGGAGGTCTGTGGGTGGGTTGGAACGCCTGTTGGTGGAGACATGGGCGTCACTGAAGAGGTCGAGACTAGTGGAACGCCGGTGTGACTTGTTGTCCCGGATTGTGTCGTGGTTGGGACGATGGTGGTGGAAGAGGAGGTTTGTGGGTGGGTTGGAGTGACTGTTGTTGGAGAAGTGGGCGTCACTGAAGAGGTCAAGAATGGTGGAACCATGGTGTGACTCGTCCCAGGTTGTGTTGTGGTTGGAATGACGGTGGTGGAAGACGTGGTCTGTGGGTGGGTTGGAGTGACTGTTGGAGATGTGGGCGTCACTGAAGAGGTCGAGACTGGTGGAACCACGGTGTGAGTTGTTGTCCCAGGTTGTGTTGTGGTTGGGATGACGGTGGTGGTAGAGGTGGTCTGTGGGTGGGTTGGAGTGGCCGTAGCTGGAGAACTGGGCGTCACTGAAGAGGTCGAGACTGGTGGAACCACAGTGTGAGATGTTGTCCCAGGTTGTGTCCTGCTTGGGACAATGGTGGTGGAAGAGGAGGTCTGTGGGTGGGTTGGAGTGCCTGTTGGTGGAGACGGCGTCACTGAAGAGGTCGAGACTGGTAGAAGCACGGTGTGATTTGTCCCGGTTTGTGTTGTGGTTGGGACGATGGTGGTGGAAGAGGAGGTCTGTGGGTGGGTGGGAGTGACTGTTGGAGATGTGGGAGTCACTGAAGAGGTTGAGACTGGTGGAAGCACGGTGTGGCTTGTTGTCCTGGGTTGTGACGTGGTTGGGATGATGGTGGTGGTCTTGAGGGATGTTTCAGGAGGGCTCCATGTAGCGTGTGAAGTTGTGGAGACAGAGACCGTTTGTGAGGTGTAGGTCGAGGAAGGTGTATGAGGGCTGCTGGAGGGAGCCGAGCCGGTCTGGGCGACTGGGGTCCCAGGGCTTCTGCTGGCTGGCGTGGGAGTGATGACGGTCGTGCTGAGGGCTGGCGCAGGAGGCGGTGCGGTTGTGTGT
>NC_051312.1:1114877-1143748 GCF_015220235.1 Choloepus didactylus
CCAGCGACGTCCCTGGAAACTGGCCCCTCCCCTGGGGCTCCCTGGCCACTGCCGCAGGACCCCGTCCCTCCCTGTTCCTTGTTGACTGCCCCCCTCCCGCCGAAGGGCTGCCTCCCCTCCCTCGCCCCTCCCCCCACCCTCCCTCCCATCCTTCCCTCCCTCCCCCCGTCCTCCAGCGCCCCCCCTCGCCCCTCCTGGGCGGCTGCTGCAGGGGCCTCGGGCAGAGCAGGTGTGGACACCGCATCCCACCCCCTGTGGGAAATGCCTTCCCCAGGTGACCCCCCACCCTCAGGAGCTGGGGCCCGGGCAGAGGGCAGCCTGGCGGCTCTCCTGACTTCTGCTCCAGCAGGGCCGAGTAGGGGGAGGCTCCCTGGGCACCGGGGTCCTGCCCAGCTGCTGAGGGGCCTCCGCTGGCCCCCACCCAGGTCTCTGGGCCTCTGTTGTGGAGTGACCGAGGGTGGCCGGGTCCCCTTGCAGCCTCCTGGGCCCTGACAGAAGGGAGTGGCTCTGGGTGTGCGGAAGGCTCCGGGGTCTGCCTCCACCACGCCTCGGGGCAGACCCTCCAGCTGACGCAGGGAGGACGGTGGGCGCAGGAGCAGGGGCCCAGGGGCCCAGGTGCTCGGCTCCGCCCGTGCCGCCGCCCAGGTGTGGTGCCAGTGCTCCCCCTGGTGGCTGACCGCCCCCAGGTGTGGTGGGAAGGGGCCCAGAGGTGGCGGCTCCTAACCCTAACTGCCCACCTACACCCCAGGCCCCTCCCCCCCTCCTCCCCCTCCCTACCTGAAGCCCCCACCCTGCAGCGCTGCACTCCTCTGACCAGCTCCCTCCACCAAGGACCCCAGTTCCAAGACCCCCAGCCAAGGACCCCACACAAGCGTGGAATGGGGGTTGATGGGGGTGCTGGGTGCCAGCCTCCTCGGGCCACACCCCCGTCCCAGGAGCGTCCACCTGGGCCCGACACCAACAGGCCTGGACGGCCGCCCGCCCCCTCGGTGCAGGAAATGCGAGGTAGACGTGGGCCCCGGCCGGTCCTGCCAGCCCTGGTGACCCGGCTGTTTCCCAGAAGATGCTGGGGGGCGGGCGGAGGCCCTGGAGCTGTGCCCGCAACAGGACCTGGCCATAAAGGCGGGCAGGGGAGACGGCCTGGCCTGGGCGCTGACCCTCCCCCAGTGGACTTTCCTCCCGGCCTGGCACACAGCTGTCGGCCCGGCAAGAACAGGCACCCTTGTTTGTTCCTGAAGGAGCAGGTCACCTCCGCCCACCCAGGTGCCCACACCTTGGCCGTCTCTGTGCACGGGCCAGGGGAGCCGGGTGGGGAGGGCTGGGCTGTCCCGGGGACCCAGCCCTGCTCCACCTGCCGAGTGACCCCAGTGGCGTGAGGGCTACAGGCCAAGGGCAGGGTGCAGGCCCCAGCGGCCACCAGCGGCCAGGTGGGGAAACCGAGGCCCAGAAAGGGCAGGGAGGTGGGAACAGCTGGGACCCCAAGCTGGGACCCGCAGCCGAGCAGCTTGTTCCAGGGAGTCTCCTCCTCGGCCCGGCCTCGCCTGGGTCAGCACGGGCAGAGACGGCCGCTTTCGTCGTTTTAGATTAGAAACGGGGTGGGTGAGCGAGCGGCTTTTCTTCTCACCCCCTCGGCCGTCATCTCAGCTGACCCATTGTCTCGGCCACCCCGGGGGCAAGGTCCAGGGGTCCTGGGGCCCCCGAGACTTCCCAGGGGCTGGAGTGCTGCCTTGCCTTCATAACCACACTGAGGTTCCCACACCACAGGTGACCCGCTGGCGTCTCGGACCTGGCCACAGTCCCCTGGGGTCACCAAGCCCCCACTCCTGCCGGGGGGCAGTGCCAGGCTCGGCTCAGGGTGTCCCCAGCTCCTTTTGAGAAAACAGCAGCTGAGCGCCCAGGTCCACATCACCACAGCTCGGCCGGGGACCCCCTCCAAGGGGCACAGTGGGCGCGGCCGCTGGGCTCACACCTGCCACCGCTGCCCGAGCGTTCCCCGGAGGGGCTGACCACCGTCGGGGTGTGCTGTGGGCCCCGACTCCCGGCTCCCAGGCCGAGGGTGACATGTCAGATGGGCTGGACACGTTTTCTCAAAAGGAGCCACGGGACCTGCCACATCCAGGAAACGAGCAGCGGCCTCGGGTGCCAGTGAGGAAGCCCACTTTCAAGGGGCCCTGGGGCTCGGACAGCGAGGCGGCTCCGGGGCTGGCGGCCTTTCCGAGGTGCTCGCTGGGCCCCGACTGAGGCGGGTGTTGGGACGGAGGAGCCACGGCACATTTTCCAGACGACTCGTGGCCGAGACACTTGGGCCGAGACCCTCAGGGCAAGGGGCCCACCCGGGTCTGAGTCCGGACCGCGGCCGCCGCTGCCGAGGGGGAGCGAGAAGAGTAAAGAAAGAGGCCCCCGGTTCCCCCAAGGCTGTTCCTGTGCCCCCCCAGGTTTCCTCCTTGTCCCTCAGCTGGACGATGGATGTGGACGCAGCCGCCGGGAGCCCTCTCTCCCCCAGGACGCCTGGCGTCAAGAAGATTTGCAATAAAGTCAAACGATGCGACTCCTCTTAATTGTTTTTTGTTTTGGAAAACATGGATATTTTTCAGAACAATGCTACTTATGTTAACATGTAATGGGTTTATCATAATTATTTAAAAGTGAAATAATGCAAATTTAAAATGTTTCTCACTTTTCACGTCTAACGTGGTAAATATCGATCACTATCACCCCACAACCTCAGTGCTTGTGGCCCCCGGTACTTTCTAGGAGGGTAAAGTGTTCCTGAGTTGGCAGAGTTGGGAGCCACTGACCTGTCCCTTCACTTCCCACCTCCCTCTGGGGACGTGCCCTCCTGGCTCCCCGACACCTTCCGGGGGGCAGGGATCAGCGGGAGCAGCCGCTCCGTGCAGAGGTGCTGACCCTCTCTGTGCCCCCGCTCCACACTGCTGCAGCTGCCCCTGCTTGGGGCCCTCCGCAGGGGCCCAGCTTCGGAGCCGTTGTCCCGGCTTTCTGGTTTGAGGGTCCACCTGGGAAGGATGCTGTGGAGCCAGAGGCGGGCAGCCGGTGGGTACAACCTGGTCCCCTGCTCCTCTCCTCTGTAGCCCCTTCCCCTCCTCTGGGGATCGCCCTGCACACCCCACATCTCTGGGCTGCAGCCAGGGAGCTGCGGGAGCGCCTGCCAGATGCCCAGCCCTGCGCCCCCATCTCAGGCCAGGAGCTGAGGGTCACTGGGACCCTGGGATCTCCAGACCCCACCCCACAGGGCGGACACCGGACGTGCCTGGCATGGGCCGTCTTTATGTCCTGCTTCCTTATTGTGCCATCGAACCTCACGAGGACCATGCTGGTGACGCAGTGGCCAGAATTTACGGGCCCCACCCAGGGCTCCTGCGCCTGCCCGGGGCACCAGGGAGCTGCTGCTGGTCTAACGTGGCAGGGATTTGGAGAGAGGCCAGACCCTGTTTCATTCTCCATTGCAAGAGCCGTGGGAAGTCGTTAGAAAGAAACGTGGACGGAAGAAAAGTATTAACCCCCAAGTCAGCACTGAGCTTCAGTCCCGATGAGTTTCCTTGATGAGTCCCCCCGCCCCGTCCTCCTCTCTGCCTTTTATTTGTTGTTAGAGAAGTTGTGGGTTCACAGAACAACATGCATAAAACGCAGGATTCCCTGTTATTAACACCTTGCATTGCTGGGGACGTTTGTTACCAGGGAGGAAAGCACATTTCAATAATTGTGCAGTTGACTACAGTCCACGGTTTAGCTTAGGGATCACTGTTTGTGTAGTGCAGTTTCATGGGGTTTTTTTATAACATCTTTTGTTACCATGTATACACTCTAACCTTCCCTTTAAATCTCATTCGGATGCATGTTTCGGGGCTGTTATTTGCGTTCAACGTGCTGTGCCGCCATCACTACTGTCTGTCACCAGAACTCCGTCGTCCCAGGTAGGAGCCCTGTACCCTTTGAGCCTTGAGGTGCCAGGGCCCACCTGGGAGTAACTGTCTACCCATCGGTCGTGGCACTTGGAGGTCAGGTTCGAGGGGGCACGGCGCAGAAGGGATCTGCAGAAAATCCGTGCCACGTGGCCCAGCCTGTCGCAGGTACGGGTAGGTGCCGAAGCAAAGCCCCTGCCAGCTGCAGCAGAAAGCGCCTCTCTCCAGGAGCAGCGGGGCCGGGCCCCGACAGGCCATGCTGGATCGGGTTTTGTCACATCCACCCAGTCGCGGGTTTGGGTGGGGATGGCCGTGGGCCATGAAATGACAAAAGAGCACGCTGGGTATGGGGCCCGGCAGGTCCAAAGGGCACGAGTGGCATGAAAGGTGGGTGCAGGAGGCCTCGTTGCAGGTCACGGAGGCACTTCTGCATCTGGTTAAGGAGTCTGCCAGGCATCTCAGTGTTTTTTAGTTAATATCTTTTCAGGTTTGGGGAAGGAGCACATTTTTCTACGTTTGCTGCCAGGAATGATCCTGGAGAGACCTTCAGATCAGTCTTGGAGCAGAGCCTTGTCTGGCCTCTGCGGGAAGTTAGCGGGCCTGGAGCCGAGGACCTTCCCTTGGGGTCCCCCAGGGGGACAGTGAGCGGAGACCCCCTTGTCCGTCGGCCCCAGGCCCATGCCCCACTCTGCTCTGTGGTCTCGTCCCCAGATGCAACCCCAGCCGCTTCCCAGGGGCTCTGCCAATGAAAGGGAGCTCCGTCAGGGCTGCCCCATAGGACACGTGTCCATGAGCACCAAGAGGTTCGTTCTGGGGAATTGGTGCGTGGTTGTGGGGCCGGCAGGCTGGAGGCCCAGGCAGGAGCTGCTGTGGTCTTGAAGTGGAATCTCCTTGGCTCAGGAAAGTTCCGGTTCTGCCCTTGAGGACTTTCAGCTGATTGGGCAAGGCTCACCCGCATCTTCACGGGTGGTTTTCTTTACTTCAGATCAACTGGCTGTAGTTGCTAACCACGGCCCCGAGTGTCCCCACAGCACAGCGAGATCGGTGTTTGATCAGGTGACTAGCGTGGTGACACCGAAACTGACCGCCACGGCCTCTCGGTGAGCACCTCCAGATGACACGTGTGTGCTGACCGCACAGACACACGGACCCAGGTGTGCATCTCCAAATCCATTATCTATCAGTCATCCATCATTGATCTGTTTTTCAAATCTATTATCTATCAATTATCTGTCATCTATCTACCTATTACCTATCTGTCTATCATCTATCTATCATCTGTCTATCTGTGTATCATCTCATATGTCTAACGCTTGTTGTTTTAAGCTGCTGGGTTTGGGGTGATTTCTGGCAGCTCTCTTTAGCTGACTGATCCGTGCAGCCAGGACACTGCAAATGATGTTCCCAGCTGCTCGCCAGTGGCTTCCTGGAGGGCACTGATGGGAAAAGGCCGGTGGGAGGAGGAGAGAAGGGGTTTCCTTCCCTCTTCCTGCCACAGAGGGCGCTCCCCCTCCAGCCTCAGCTCCAGGGCCCCCTCTCTGCTCCGGGTCTGGTGGCTCCACTTCCCAGCCTGGAGTGGGGCTGCTGCCTGCTGCTCGTGGGGGGAGCTGCCCCAGCACCCCCTTTTGCTCTTAGCTCCCAGCACCCAAGTAAACAAGTCACTGGGTTGAATCGCCTCAGATTGAAATGCCCCATGTGGTGTCCTTTTCCTCGTGGACATAATTATATGGGGTGGATTTCCAAGGTCCGCCCGAGGTACAAAGGCTGGAAAGAGCCCAGAGAGCAGGTGAGGGGAGCGACTGGTGTTGGGGTTCCAGGGAGGAGGGGTCCCTCTGAAAAGCTGTGGAGCCTGAGCCATCGCCAAGGACAAAATCCTACCGCCCCCAGCCCCCAAGGTCAGCTTCCGAGCCGGACACCGGGAGGGCGGGCCTAGGAGCGCCTGGGTGCAGAGGGAGGCACGTGGTAACTGCTTAGGGAGATGATGGGCGCAGCCTGTAGCCCCAGGGACAGGCTGTTTTTCCATCATGAGCAGAATAACCCTGTGCTTTGGCCCCATTCAGCTGGGCTTGCTCTGCGCACCTGAGCCCAAACCTGAGGCGTGTCCCTGAGCCGAGAGCCCTCTCCTGGGTCCACTGAACTCAGCCTGGCATTGGTGGGCATGCAGTGGGCCACCAGGGCTGAGGGGGCTGCTCAGTGAGAGAAAGGAGAGAGGGAGGGAGGAAGAACGAAGGTGAGCCCACAGTATGGATGTGGGGAATCTGCGGCCTTGGTGAGCTAAAGTCTGGCTCTTGCACTCACCTGGGTTGTATAATGCCACATGAGCATGGCTGCCAGTTTGGATAAAAACTCAGGGCACAACTATAGGCTGCCTGTAAGAAACACACTTTAAATAAAAAGACATAAATATGTTAAACATAAAAGGACCCCAAAGCTCTACCAGGTGCACTGGGGTGAATGGTGTCCCCCCTAAATCTGTGCCCAGCTGGACCCCCCAGAGTGAGACCTTATCTGGACACAGGGTCCCTGTGGATGTGATCAAGGTGAGGATGGCGATGAGCTTGTCCTGGGTTGGGATGGGCTGGTGTCCTCGCGGGAGGAGGAACACACAGGGACACAGAGAAGACAGCGATGGGGTAGGGGCAGGGTGGAACAATGCGAGGGAGGCCGGGGGTGCTGGCAGCCTGCAGACACCAAGGGGGACATGTGGTAGTCCACTCAGCCTCCAGAAGGCCCCAGCCCCCCACCACCCTGGCTCCAGACTCCTGGCACCCGGCACTGAGCGTGCACACATCTGCTATTTTGAGGCACCCACTTCATGGTAATTTGATATGAGAGCCCCGGAAAACCAAGACAGAATCCAGCACCAGCCACAAGAAAGCTGAAGTGGCCACATAGATTCAGAGCAAGGAGTAATCGCCAGGGACTCAAGAAAAGGTTATTTCATAATGGGAAGGGGCTAATCAATCAAGAAGACACAACAGCTGTAAATATTTGTGCTTCTAATAACAGAGCTTCAAAAACAGAACTGCAAGGAGAAGTTGACAATCTACAATTACAGTTAAACATTTCAGTACACCTGTCTTGGTTCTTTGTGGAAAAACAGGCAGAAAATCAGCCAAGCTGTAGAAAATTTGAACAATGCTATCTACCAACTTGACAGTTGACAATGGTCCCCAAACACTCCCCCCAACAAGGGGGGGCACACGTGCTCCTCAAGCACGCAGAACCCTTGCCACGACACACCACAGTTGAGGCCATAAAGCAAGTCTCAATAAATTCAAGATTCAACTTGTTCCAGATACGCTCTCTGATCTCAGTGGAATTAATTTGGAAGTCAATAACAGAAAGAACCTTGGAAATTCCCCACATATGTGGAAATCAAATAACATACCTTTAAATGATACAGGGATTAAAGAAGAAATAAAAATGGAAATTATAAAGCATTTTGAACTGAATGAAAATGAAAACACAACATATCACAATTGGGCGATGCCACTGAAGCAGCATTTAGAGGCAAATTTATAGCACTAAATACCTACATCAGGAAAAAAGAAAGGCAGAAAAAGAGAAAATTAAACCCAAAGTAAGTGGAAGGAAGGAAATAAATATCACCAATAAAATGAAGTACAAGACAAAATAAAGCAACAGAGAAAAATCAATGAAACCAAAACCTGTTTTTTTTTATGGGGATCAATAAAGTTGATAAAATTGATAAACCTCTAGCCAGAGCAGTGGCATCACTACAGATATAGACACTAAGGGGATTTTAAGAGATTAATATGGACAACTTTATGCCGAGAAATTGAACAACTTGGATAAAATAGACAAACTCCTTGAAAGATATCAATCCCCGAGGCTCACTCATGAAGAAGTAACTCGAACAGCCCTATATCTATCAAATGAATTGAAATTGTAGTTAAAAAATCCCAAATCCTCCTACGAAGAAAACTCTAGGCCCCGATGGCTTCATTGGTGAATTCTAATGAACATTCAAGAAAGAAATATACCATTTCTACACAAACTCTTCCAGAAAGTTGAAAAGGAGGGACTACTTCCCACCTCGTTCTCCAAAGCCAGTATTGCCCTGATACCTAAACTGCACAAAGACATTACACAAAAAGAAACTACAGGCAAATATCCCTCATGAACAAAAATTTTAGCAAATTGAACTCAATAACATATTAAAATTGTGACAAAGCAGGAATGTAGGGTTGGTCTAACATTTGAAAATCAATAAATGTAATTCATCATATTAACAGAGTAAAGAAGAAAAACTACAGAATCATCCCAATAGATGCAGAGAAAAAGCATTTGACAAAATCCAGTATCCACTTCTGATTTAAAAAAAAATAAAAACTCTTAGCAAACCAAAAATAGAAGAGAACTTCCTCAACCTGATAAAGGTCATTGACAAAAACCCCACAGCTAACATCACACTTAATAGTCAAAGACAGAATGCTTTTCCCTGAATAGGCAACAGGACCAGGCTATCTGCTCTCACCTCCTCTAATTAATGCCGTGCTGAAGTCATCGCTAGTGCAGTCAGGAAGAAAAATAAATAAAAGGCCTCTAGATTGGAAAGGAGGAAGTTAAAGTATTTTTATTTGCACGATGTAGAAAATCTGGAATATATAAAAACCCTGCTATGATTGAGTGAAATTAGCAAGGTTGCAGGCATACAAGATCAATACACAAAAATGAATTGCATTTCTATATACTGGCAACGACAAGTTGAAAGAAAGAAAACCATTTACAGTAGGATAAAATTATGGAATACTTAGGGAAAACTCTGACAAAAGTTATAAAAGATCTGCACATGGCAAACTCAATAGTGTTAAGCTGTCAATTCTCCCCAAATTTATCTATGTATTTAATACAATCCCAATCACCAATCAGAACCCTAACAGGCTTTTTTTTTTTTTTTTGGTAGAAATTGGAAAACTGAAAAATTCATATGGAAATGTAAAGGACATAGAATAGCAAAATGGCTCTAAAAACGAATGGAGTGGGCCCACACTGCCCGATATCAGGCATTAGCAGGCAGCGCCAGTGGCCAGCGTGGTGTGGTGTTGCTCTAACGGTAGACAAATTGGTCAACAGAATGGAAGAGTGGTCCAGAAATAAGTCCGCACAGCTCCAAGAATGAACTTAATGCAGGCAAAATAAAAAGAAAATCATGCAGGAGCGTGGGGATCCCAGGATGGAATGCAGAATGTGACAAAACAACCTAACTGTATCACAGATTTACGAAACAGTCTCACTAAAGGAAGCAGGGAAGTTGTGCTGATCTAAGTAACTGGAAATGAGGGTGTCTGTGGGACGAAAGGCAAAAGAAACTGTACATAAGCACTGAACTCTAGTTAATAAAGTTGTTTTAATCTTGAAACCACTATACACACATACGGGAACTGAACAATTAAGTAAAGTGAAATGGACGGCCGATGGTAGGAGCTAGTTTTCTCACTGTTGTCTGGGGAATTTACAGATAGGCAAGACGAGGGGTGAAAACAATCCATGGAATAAAGGATCAGAGTTGGAGACATCAGTACAAACTTGTGTTTAACTTCCCATAGAGAGGGTTATGTGCAGAAATATTTGTAGATGTGTGTGTCTGCATGGTTGGTAGGCGCACATATCTCCCTGCTCTCAGCTCAGAGGACCAAGAAACAGCCATACTCCAGCTGTGGCAAACACACCCAGCAGCAAGTCTTGGTTTCCAAGACTGTTCTGCAACAGAAGGAACCAGGACTCCTTGGAGAACTGTCCAGTTTTAGGACTGGGGCAGGAAATATGCAAGCTAAGCCTAGAGCACCTTGTGGATCCAGAAAATAAGGGAGTGAGCCAAACCAAACCAAACCAAACCAAACCAAACCAAACCAAACCAAACCAAACCCAGCCCACCCCACCCCAACCCAACCCAACCAAACCAAACCAAGAGACCAGCCAACAAAAACAAAACCCACAATGATGGGACAATGTCAAAGCCATACATGAGCCAACTGAAAGATGTCCCAATGGCTAAAGCTGAAACGATTTGAGTAACAAAATAAGTAAAGTAGCATTGGATTCTAACCCAAGAAATAAAATAAATATCCATGTGCCCATACTGATATAAATATATGACTGAATAAATAGATAAATGTGGGAGAAGAGACGTATCTCCCATACAGAAAACTTCCAAGTAATTTATGGAGATGCTCTGCTCTGAGGAGGTGGAGCTTAACTCCCACCGTTCAAGCGTGGGCTGCGCGTGTTGACTTCCTTCCAAGGAGTTGAGTGGGAGGAAGGAGAGACTGACTCCGCTTGGAGAACCTGCGGACACCGCCTGGCAGGAGCTGAGGCCGACGGTGGCAGTGCAGCCGCGTGGGGAAGGGAGGGGGAGGGCACCCTGCTCTGGGGCCTCCCTCCCCACCCGTCACCCCGGCCCGATCGGGAGAGAAACGCGAGGCGAAGCCCAGGAGAGGGGCTCCCTCCACAGCACCGGACCAGCTCTCCCTGGAGCCGCCAGGGTTGTCAAAAACAAGGAAAGTCTGAGAAACTGTCACAGCCCAACGGTACACAAGAATTAAATGTGATGTGGTATTCTGGATGGGATTCAGAAACTGGAAAAGAACATTAAAGAAAAACTAAGGAAATACAAATAAAGTAGAGACTGGAGTTAATAACAATGTATCCCTATCGGTTCACTAACTGTGACAAGTGTAACCATTCTAATGTGAGATGTTAATACTAGGGGAAACTGGGTGTGGGGTGTAAGAGGACTCTGTACCATCTTGGAAATCACTCTGTAAATACAAAACTGTTCTAAAATAGAGTTTATTTAAATGGAATCATAAAAAATATATTCAAACCTCAAAATAAAACCAGGGCTTTCCCACAGTGGTTGAGAACCTCCATGTACAGTGAATGGTGCAAAATGGGACACAGGTGTTTGTTGTATTTAACTGACAGTAATTGAGTGAAATGTTCTTTCATGTTTATAGTTGCTTGGTTTTGTTTTTGAAGAGGCTTACTTCACATTCTTAAAGACCAATGGAGTAGAAATATGCCCTCCTTTCTCACTTACCTTTCCCAGTGGCAGATTCCTGAGAGGAGCTGGGCCCCCATCTAGGGAATTTATAAAGCTAAAGAGGTGCCCAAATCTAGGGAGTGGTGCAGCTGCCACAACTGCCTACGGTGGCCCAGAGACAAGTCCCTGTGGCCCCTCCCTGGGTGACGCAGCTAGGATCTCATGGACCCTGGCGCTGCTCCTCCTGCCCCTCAGTTAGGGTGACCTCGGGCCACCTAGAATCTGCTCTTTGTTTTATTCCCTGGCTGCCACCAAATTTCTGGTGGCTTTTTCTCTGCTGAGTCCTGGGGGTAGCCAGCCACAGAGAGCCATCGGGTGGTCCCGGGGGCAGGAGGTATTGGAGCCAGGGCCCTGGGAGCAGGCAGCACTGCTCTCCCTGCCCGGCCCAGCCTGACCCTGCCCACATCCACGTGGGCCCCACACTCCTCTGCCGCAGCTTCATCTGGGAGCTTCTCCGGGAGCGGGTCTGCTGCCCACAGTGGCCGTGAGAGGTGTGGGCAGCTTGGCCTCCATGTGACACCCCAGCTTGCTTCTTTGTCCCATAAGGGTCCTCGTTCACTCACGCATTCATTGAGCACTCACTGTATGCCCACTCTGTGCTGGCCCCTGGGATTCAGCAGAGGAGCAGGGGGACGGACCTAAGGGTCGCAGCCTTCCCAAGCCTGGGCACCGAGGAGTGCGTGGTCACAGCCCATTCACGCGCCGTCCCCCACAGCACTTCAGTCGTCAAGCAGGGGTCCCTCCCCGGTGACGTGCCCCAACCGGCTCAGTCCTCAAGGACGCTCCAACAGGAAGGAAGACGTTGCGATTCCACCCTGGGTGCTGTGACATGACTCAGGGGCCTCTGATTGTTGTCACTCACGATCGGTGTTTCTCCAGAGAGCAAAGTCTCCCCTCCAGGAGATACGGCCACCCTGTTGTCAAGTGGTGACCAGCATGGGCTCGGGAGGACCCCCTGAGGTCATGTCCCTGTCTGCCACGTGCTGCCTGGGTGAGCTCAAGGAGCTTTCTCATCCCTCCAGACTGCAGTCTCCTCATCTCTAGAACGTGGTAATGTGAGCATCTGCCTCCCAGGGTTGTGAGGGCCTTAATGAGGTGGGGCCGTTGAGTTCTCAGTGGGTGCCAGCATGTAAGAGCTCTCAAAGACGGGAGTCCCGTGGAGCAGTTACAGAAGCTGCACCACCCTCCGGGTTACATTTGTCCTTCCTCCATCCATCCATCCATCCATCCATCCATCCAACTAGCCAGCCATCTCTCCATCAAAATATCTCCCTAACCAAACATCCATCCATCCAAGCATCCAAACATCCATTATCCAGCCAGCCATCCCTCCATCAAAATATCCCTCTAATCAAACATCCATCCATTCATCTGTCTGCCCATCCATCCATCCATTCATCCATTCATCCATCCATCCATCATCCCATCCATCCATCCATCCATCCAGCCAGCCAGCCAGCCATCTCTCCATCAAAATATCTCTCTAACCAAACATCCATCCATCCATCCATCCATCCAAGCACCTATCCATCCAAACATCCACCATCCATCCAGCCATCTCTCCATCAAAATATCCCTCTAATCAAACATCCATCCATCCATCCGTCTGTCTGCCCATCCGTCCATCCATCCATCCAAACATCCATCATCTAGCCAGCCATCTCTCCATCAAAATATCTCTCTAACCAAACATCCATCCATCCATCCATCCATCCATCCATCCAAGCATCCATCCATCCAAACATCCATCATCCAGCCAGCCATTTCTCCATCAAAATATCTCTCCATTCAAGCATCCATTCATCCAGCCATCCATCTATCCATCTGTCCATCCATCCACACACTCACTCCTCCTTCCCTCCTTCTGCTAATCTCCCAAGTGCGTCTCCTGTGAGGCTGGCCCAGGGAGGTGCCCACAAAGGCTGCTGCTGTTGAGGCCCTCACAGAGAGATGGCCAGTGACGGTCACACAGTACGGCCAGAGTGAGGACAGCGGCCAAGGTGAGGGCATGACACTTGCGCCACGTCTCCATGGGGGCGGGGACTCCCGGGGGCACTGTGACCCACCTGGGGACCCTGATGGTGGGCTGCTCTTTCCCTCTAAAGCCTGCCTGGCTGGGGCTCTGGCCCGACCGAGGGGCCCAGCCCAGTGACTCACAAGGCTCTCTGGAGCCTTTCATCCGCCCGAGAGCAAACACCTTTGTGTGTTTAACTTGCTCATCATTCACACACAGAGGTGGATCACCGTCCTATTTTTAAACCCTTGCAGGACGTGGAGAGATGAATGGGGCTGCACATCCTGGGTCTTTCAGAACCTTTGAAAGTCCCAGGAACTGGTAGTGTCGCAGCGTTTTGAGTTTCCCTTCCCAGTGTCTCAGGTGAGGACACGGGGAGGGGGAGGCACGACTGGTGATGTATTTGCCCTCCCCCGAGTCTCCAGATGCTCCCTGCCTGGGTGTATGTCCGGGCCTCAACACTGACCCAATGGGGGGCTGGGGCTAGGGTCTCCCTTGGGTGACTGGAGGGGCTGGGAACCCACGACTCTGGGCACACTCCCCACCTGCTTCTCCTCCTCTCCCTGCCCCCCCCGCCCTTTCTCTCCTCTCCCCCCTCCACCTTTTACTCCTCCCCTCCCCTCACTCCCGAGGCCCCGGGGACTATCAACCCACTTCCCGATGAGTCAGGGTCTGGGGACAGCTGGCGGTGAGGGTCGTTCCAGGCTGCCTGTGGTGACATCTTTGCTGCGTCTTCTCTGATGTCAAGACTGTAAATTCCTTGGCATCGTGGGAACAGTATTTTGTCAGGATAAACACTGCTGGGTGGGGGCCTGCGGAGGGGAAGGCCCGGGGTGCCTGGGACCCTGCCCGGGAGGGGTGTGCTACCCACAGCAGCCCCAGGGCCCCTCCCCGGAGCACGGCAAGGTGGGGTGTGGTCTCTCCACCCGGGAACACCCACATCCTGTCACAGAGATGACACCTGCCAGCAGCTTCCCCAGTGTGGCCAAAGCCCCCTCTTCCACCCACATGTCCCTCGTGTCCCCCACAAAGGTCACGGGGTGCTAGGGGTCTGCTGGAGCTCTGAGGTGGGGGACAGCTGCCCCTTGCCTGGCCCGGCCCTGACCGGCTGTGAGGAGGCCCCCGAGGTGAGGCCCCCGGGGGGGGAGCCTCAGGGGTTTTTTGGCTCCATCGGCAAGTGACTTACTGCCGTCATCTGCTTGCGTGTGGGCAGCGTGTTGTCTGATAAACGCAGAGCGGCGTCTGTGGCCTCGTTTGGACAATCTCCACTCAGTTTTTATGATTGCAGCACCCCAATTAATAGGCCTGGCTGGGTTCCCCTGACCCCGAGAGACCCAGGGTGCCCCTGGTCACAGTGGGGACAGCTAGCACCCCCCACCCCTGGGTGCTTGTCCCTGCCCGTCGGTTCACCTGGCCCAGTGGTCTGCAGGGGGCCCCCAGACCCCGTTCCAGGACAGGGGAAGCTGAGCAGGCTGAGCCCAGGACGTGGGCCCCAGACTCTGCTTGGGGGTGGCTGGCCTACGTCTCCCCAGACCCTCTGGACCCCTGCCCCGTGCTGGACTGCCTGAATCCACCACTCACGGGGATCCACCTGAGACCCCGAGACTGAGCCCCAGAGGGATGCTGGGGTCACACTCCTGGAGCCACGGGTCATGACCTCAGCCCCTTCCAGAGGGGCCAGGGGGTTGGCTTCTCTTAAGTGGAAGACCCCATCTTCTCACTCATGGGAGGACTCCGCCTTCTCACTCATGGGAGGACCCCCACCTTCTCACACCTGGGAGGACTCCCGCCTTCTCACACCTGGGAGGACTCCGCCTTCTCACTCATGGGAGGATCCGCACCTTCTCACTCATGGGAGGACTCCCGCCTTCTCACACCTGGGAGGACTCCCGCCTTCTCACACCTGGGAGGACTCTGCCTTCTCACTCATGGGAGGACTCCCACCTTCTCACACCCCAGGAGGACCCCCGCTTTCTCACACCTGGGAGGACTCCCACATTCTTCAGAGCAGATCCCCCCACCCCACCCCAGGAGATCCCAACGAGAGGCCCTGGCCCACTCTTGGTGCTCCAGCTCTGACAAGTGTGAGGTGATGGGTGTGTCACACATGAGGGGCCTTAGCCAGGGCCACTGGGGCTGGGCAACCTGATCTTTTATTTCATGCTCCAATATTTGGGTAACTTGGTTAATGATTATTTTTCTCAAGTGGTCACTTCCCACCACTGCACTCACGCATGCGTTCATTCGCTCGTGCTCTCATTCATTAGTTCACCTGTGTCTGTTGGAACAGGATGGGCCCCCCCACGGCTGTGTGGCCTTAGGTCACCTATTTACTCTCCTCTGCCCTCCACCTCATGGTCTCCCCAACGAGGGGAGATCGGGGGCACCCACCACACAGGGTCATCGCTCAGGGCCTGGCACGTCTTCAGTCAAGTGCAGCTACCACGCCGGTGCCACACGCCGGTGGCTTTGCCCAAGGACCGGGTGTTCATTCAGATGCTGAGATGTGCGAGGTCCGCTGCAGAGACACATGAAGACACAGTGCTGGTGACAGTGCACCACCCGTCTGGTGACCCCGGAGTGAGTCTCAGAGGCCCGCAGGCAGGCCGGGGGGCAGGGGTGCAGTGCTGGTGCCGTGGCTCGGGCAGCGGGAGCCTGGCATGGAAAATCACTGCCCCTCGGGCCCAGGGGCCGGCCTCTGTCCTCGCGTTTCCTCCGGGCTCGGTGCCAGCATGGGAATGCCAGCGGGGAAGCAGCACAATGGCCTGCTCGGGCCTCGGGCTCTGGTTTCGCTAATCCCTGCTCCTCCCAGCCTGGCAGGGCGGCCCCCACACACCCCGGCCCCGGGAACCCAGCAGGAGGACTGGTCCTGGGCCTGAGCTGGTGGGCGCTGAGCTGAGGGCTTCATCCCAGTCCCTGGGACACGGCAGGCCCAGCGTCCTTGTCACCCCTGACCCTGGATGTCCCAGGACCCAGAAAACGTCCGGCAGTGGGCACAGACCCCGTCCTGGGGAATGGGGTGGGAGATGGGGTCAGTGCAGGCAGGGACATGGGCCTCAGGGCAGGGCCACGCAGGGGTCTCCTGATAGTGGGGCTGCCCTGGGGGGCCGGCTCTGTTGGGGGGCCGTGGGCAGGGAAGTGGGCAGCTCCCCCACCTCTGCGGGAAGTCAGGGAGGGGGCACCATGTCTCGTGAGGTCAGCCAGGAGCTGCTGGGCGGGACTGGGGACCCCTGGGGTTGGGGTGGTCGTCTCCCCTGGTCTGAGCACAGGGTCCACACTCACACGAGGCAGGCAAGGAAGCTCGTCCGCCACCTGCGAAGTGTCTTTTCCGGAGAAGGAAACCATGCGGAGGGCTGGCCCCTCGGGGCTCGGTTTACCCACCCATCGGGCAGCCAGTGCTGGGCAGCCACGTGGACCTGTGAGTGCCAGGCAGGGGGTGGGGGGACGAGGACTGGGGCGCACTGGCTTTAGAAGTTCCGGGCGGGTGCAGACACTCCCAGATGCCGTGTCACGGCTCCCCTGACACTTCTCCAGATGAGCCTGTGAGCGGGGCCTGCTTGGGGCTCTGACCCTCAGCCCCCCACACCTGGGCCCCCCCCACATACCCCAGGAGGCAACATGCAGGCCCACAGGGGTGCCCGGAGCTGGGGCCACACTCCAAGCACAGCTGGCTCTGCCCACCAGGGCTGTGTCTGGGACCCCGGCCTCTTCCCCGGGGGGGCCCTCATCCCCAGCAGGAGCCAATCGCCCCCTCCCCAGGCCCCAGTGGGCCCGACTCTGTAAACCCCACCCCCTCCTGGCCTGCCTGGGAAAGGGAGGGGATTCAGGTGGAGGGGGGCTGGAAGCCCAGCACTGAGCGGGCCGAGAGGACGCAGCCGCATGGTGGGGGGACCCCGGACCCCACAGGAATCAGGTGGCTCCTGCCCCAGGGGAGGCTGCTGGCTCGCTGGGGTGGTGAGGGGAGGGAGGGGCAGCTGGGTCCTGGCCCTGCCCCAGAGCTTGGGTGCCCCCAGGGTGACTGGGGGGATGTGCTGGGGGGTCTGTCTGAGTAGGGGTGACTGGGCAGGGGGTGAGGGGCCTCTGTTGGGGCCAGTGGCCAGGATGGGCTTCCGGCTGCCCGGCCGCGTTTGCCATGGGCCCACGGTAGCTGGGAGGGGAGGGAGGTTAAACTTGGGTGTGTGCTGGAATTGGGGTGATTGGGCTGCTGCATCCTGTGGAAGGCTGCATTTACCCAGGGAGTAATAAAGAGATAAATCTCAGATAACCTGAATCAATATTTCCCCATGGCGAGACCGGGAGCTGGAGCCCCTACAGCTGTTTTCTGGATAATCTGGCCAAGTCCCCACCCACCCCTGCCCCTCCCTGCCTCCACGCCGGCTATATAAAGCCCGGACCCCTGCCCCGGGGTGCCCTCCCACACCACCCGAGGCCACCATGGGGCTGTCGCTCGCTCGGCTGGTGGCCGTCTGGCTGGCCCTGTCCTTGGCCAGGGGAGCGGAGGAGCTCCCACGAGGTGAGCGGGCAGGGGGAGGTGGAGGGGCAGCCAGAGTGGGGGAGGCCCTCCTCTGCCAGCCCTGGGGTGTTCCCAGCGGCGCCGGGGACCCTGGTGCTCGGGCTGAGACTGCCCTCGGCCTGGGTGGCATCTGCAGCATGGGCTGCGCTGACTTTCAAGGTGGAAGGAGGAACAAGGGTCTGGGGCTCTCCTGCCCCCCAGGAGGCGGCCCCAGGGGGAGAGAGCAGGGCACCAGCCTGAGCTGGGCCGTTGTCTGCAGCCCTGGCAGGGGGTCGGGAGGAGCCGGGCTGGGGAGGGTGCAGGCCCCAGGGGCCCTTGGGAGGGACTGAGCCAAGGCAGCCCATTGGCAATCCCGGTCTGGGCCCGAGCTGCGGGGTGGCTGCAGCCAGAGGAGCCTGAGCACAGAGGGCAGGCGGCAAGAGACCTGGGTGCCCGCGGAGGGCCCATCCCCGGCCTCTGGCTGAATGAGGGGTGGGCTGGAGGGGGGCTGGGGGTGTGTGGCAGGTGACCAGGGCATGAGGGTGTGGCACTGCGGACGTCTGTCCAGGGGCCCGGACCCCTGGGGGTGGCGGCCAAGGTCTACAGCTGCCCTCCTGCCAGGAGGGGCTCTGAGGGACGCACAACCAGTGCCGGCCCCGGGGGCTCTGCCCGAGGACCCCGGGCTCCAGGCCACTTCCAGGGCCCTGGGGAAGCTCAGGTGGGCTGGGGGCCCCGGGGTGCTTCCCCGAGCTGCTCATCCTGCCTCCCGCTGCCCCCCAGAAGGCAGGACCCGCAACCACGGCCACAACGTCTGCAGCACGTGGGGAGACTTCCACTACAAGACCTTCGACGGGGACGTGTTCCGCTTCCCTGGGCTCTGCGACTACAACTTCGCCTCCGACTGCCGCGAGGCCTACAAGGAATTCGCTGTGCACCTGAAGCGCAGCGCGGGCCGCGACGGGGAGTCCCCCCAGGTCAAGTACATCCTGCTCACCATCAAGGATGACACCATCTACCTCACACGCCAGCTGGCGGTGGTCAATGGAGCCATGTGAGTGGGGGCCGGGCAGTGTCCCAGGACGGCAGGGGGCACTGCCAGCTCCAGGTTCAATGCAGCTCGGCCGCACCCACCGCCTCATGGAACGGGGCCACCCCAGAGAGCTGGGGTTTGAGTTCAGCTCGCAGAGTCGCTCAACAAACGCTGACTGAGCTCCCACTGGGAGCCCTGCTGGGCGAGGCCTAGAGTCCCCGGTAGCCCCATCCCTCGGAGCCTACCCCGGCTCCGGGTGTGTGACAGGGATGTTGGGCCCAGGGCTGGGGGCGGGGAGCCTGTGGCATTGTTACCCAGGCTAGAGTTCCAGACTTGGGGTGCCCTGCTGGGGCCGCCCCTTGCCCAGCCCCCGGCTATTGTCCCTGCGTATTGTCTTGGGAACACTGAGCCTTGTGCGTTCCTGTCCGGCTGGTTTCCCACTTGCAGAGCGGCCCGGCCCCGCTCGGGGCGCATGTGGGGATTTTATTTCCTGCACGGCCTGAGCCCTCTTGCCTGTTCTGCCCAGAGCGGGGCCGGGGAACAGAGATGCCTGCACACCCAGCCCTTGGGATTGGAGGTGGGGCAGAGGCTGGCACCCCCAGGGGCACTGGGGTGGGTGGGGGTTGGAGAGGCCCCTTCCTGGGCAGAAACCCCATGGGGAGGTGGGCCCCTAGCAGAGGGCCAGCTGCCCCTCTCCACAGACCCGGAACCCTCAGGGGACCCCCGGGAGGGGCTGCCCAGGACAGAGGCCCCAGGAGGGGAGAGGAGACACGCAGGGGGTCGGCTCTGTCCAGGAAGCCATCCATCCGGGGTGGACAGGGGCTCTGGTCATGACTGTGTCCTCCCTCGGACAGCAGCTGCCACCTTCTGTGGCCCCAGGGTGTGCACCTGGTGGGGAGGGGGCAGGGACGGGCATCCCTCCCCACCTGGCGGGACACTCACCTGGGGAGCTGGGCGCACGGGGTGCGCCACTGGGAGGCGAGGACGGGGAGGACATGCCTTGGTGGGGCTGTGACCGGGTGGCTATGTGTGTGGGGGGCTGTCGGGTGACGCCAGTGCACCCCCCAGGGTCAGCACCCCACACTACAGCCCCGGGCTGCTCATCGAGAAGAACGAGGCCTACACCAAGGTCTACTCCCGCGCCGGCCTCACCCTCATGTGGAACCGCGAGGACTCAGTCATGGTGGGTGCAGACCCCACCCCACCTGGCAGCTCCCGGGCCCCTGAGGGGGGTGGGGGCCTCCCCCAGGGCCAAAACTCACCGCGGGGGGGGGGGGCAGGGAGGCCTGGGTCGGACCCCACCTCAGAGACAGGACGTGGGGAGGGGTCAGGGAGGCGGGGGGGCAGCACTCACACTCACACACTCTTGTACACACACTAACACACACTCACACACACCCATACACTCACTACCTCACACACACACCGTCTGGGAGAAGGCTGGTGCCTGTGAGGGATGCTGGGGGCCCGGAAGCCCCTCCCAGCCCTCGGGGTGCTCCCGGAGGCCGCCCCGGGTCACACTGGCTGCCAAGGGCCCTCCTGGACGCGTCGCCTCGAGCCGAGCCTCGGGCCAGCGGGTCGGAGCAGCGACAAGTGCCAGGCCACCTGCCTCTGGCCTGGCTCCAAGCTTCTGCTCATGCGGCACGAGAGTGCACCGTGTGCGTCCTCGCCAACCCCAGGCAGCCCCGACCACCGGGAACGTCCCCGGCAGCGGCGGGCCCTGTCTGTGTGGGCACCACCCAGGTGCTGGGCCCCGGACACCCCACTCGGTCGTTAGCCTCAGCCCCGGGTGCCAGCTGCTGCGGCGCTCGAGGGAGCTGCCCTCTGTGTTCTCCTGCACTGGGCGGGACGCCGGGGCTGCCACCGCGTCTCGGGGAACAGGCACCAGGCCTGGGCCAGAGGGAGGCTGCCCAGCTCGGCCCGGTCCAGCCTGCCACACACTCAGCCGTGAGGCTTACACACACACACACGTGCACTCAAACACGCACACCAAAAGCCCAAACATGGGGGGGGGGCTCTTGGCCAGCTGCCTTGGGCCCTGTGGCTGCCCACCTGCCCATGACCCACTCACCTGCCCGTGACCCACTCACCTGCCCGTGACCCACCCACCTGCCTGTGGCTCACCCACCTGCCCGTGATCCACTCATTTGCCCATGATCCATCTTCCTGTCCGTGACCCACACACCTGCCCGTGACCTGCTCACCTGCCCGTGATCTGCTCACCTGTCCATGACCCACCCACCTGCCTGTGACCCCCCCGACCTGCATTCTTCCCCTGACAGCTGGAGCTGGACAGTAAGTTCCGGAACCACACGTGTGGCCTGTGCGGAGACTACAACGGCCTGCAGTCCTACTCAGAGTTCCTCTCAGACGGTGAGGACCGGCAGCAGGGCCTTGGGGGGATGGGGGTTGTGGGGGGCCATCCCGGGCGCCTCTGACCGAGGCGCCCCCCCAGGCGTGCTCTTCAGCCCCATCGAGTTCGGAAACATGCAGAAGATCAACAAGCCCGAGGTGGACTGCGAGGACCCCGAGGAGCTGCAGGCCCCCACAGGCTGCTCTAAGCACGTGAGTCCAGGGGGCGGCTGTCCCCAGGGGGCCCCGGCCCGGGACGCCCCCGCCATCCGGCCCTGAGCCCGTCTCTGCCTGCAGCGCGCCGAGTGCGAGAGGCTGCTGACGGCCGCCGCCTTCGAGGACTGCCAGGGGCTGGTGCCGCTGGAGCTGTACGTGCGCGCCTGTGCGGAGGACCGCTGCCGCCGCCCCGCGGACGCCACCGACTCCTGCCTCTGCAGCACCCTCTCTGAGTTCTCCCGCCAGTGCTCCCATGCCGGGGGGCGGCCCCAGAACTGGAGGACCCCCTCGCTCTGCTGTAAGCACTGCGCCGCCAGGATCCGGACGAGAATCAGGCCCTGTGGCTCGCACGGTCCCACCCTGCCGTCCAGGGACCCCTGTGGCCTTAAACAGCCTGGCCAGAGACCCCCACAGGCTTGCACAGCCTCCCCTGCTGTCCAGGGACCACCACAGGCTCACATGGCCCTCTCCACTGTTCAGGGACCCCCAAACGCTTGCACGGCTTCCCCTGCTGTCTAGGGACCCCCACGGGCTCACATGCCCCCCTCCCCATCCAGGGAACCCTGTGGCCTTGCACAGCCTGGCCAGAGACCCCCGCAGGCTCACATGGCCTCCCCTGCCATCCAGGGACCCCCACAGGCTCGTGTGGCCTCCCCTGCCATCCAGGGACCCCCATGGGCTCTTACGGCCTGGTCAGGAACCCCTGTGGCCTCCCACAGCCCTCCCCTGCTGGCTGGGACCCGTGGGGTGGGGTGGGGGGGTTTTGCACAGAGAGTGGTGCGGTGCCTTTGCCTGCCCAGGGCACTGCTGCCGGACCCCAGGGGCCCGTGGGTGCTGGGGCGGCAGTTGGGCTGTGGGGCAGGCCCTCGGGCCCAGGGCCTTCGCAGACGTCCAGCTCACGGTCCACTGACTGTTGCAGCCAAGAGCTGCCCCGGGAACATGGTCTACCTGGAGAGCGGCTCGCCCTGCATGGACACCTGCTCCCACCTGGAGGTCAGCAGCCTGTGCGAGGAGCACCGCATGGACGGCTGCTTCTGCCCGGAAGGTGCGGGGTCTGGAGCCAGCGAGGGGCAGGACGGGAGGGCCGCCCAGGCACGGCTGGGGACAAGTGGTTGCAACCCCTGCCAGCTTGGAGGGGCAGCCCTGGGGGTTGGAGGGCGGCGGTGGTGCAGGGGAAGGGCAGAGGGTGGTGGGAGGCACAGAAGGACCCCCATGGTGGCTTCAGGGACGCTCCAAGGGAGGCCCCCAGCCCGGGGACCCCCGGGAGCTCCACCCTCAGATGGCGGACCCCTGACCCGGAGAGCCTGGAGGGACGACACAGGCATCAGCCCAGGGATCAGGGGGCAGGCAGGCCTGGCTGGCAGCCTCTCTGTGGGGGCTCTGGAGGTTCCGGCACTTTCTGGAAGCCAGTCCAGGGCAACACTCCCGTCCCTTGCCACCCCAGGCACGGTGTACGACGACGTGGCGGGAGGCGGCTGTGTCCCCGTGAGCCAGTGCCACTGCAAGCTGCACGGGCGCCTGTACGCCCCAGGCCAGCAGATCAACAACGACTGCGAGCAGTGGTGAGTCCCAGGGACCCCCGGGCTCGGGGGCCGGGCAGGCGCGGCCGGCGGCTGAGCCCCCACCCGTGCCCGCTGCCAACAGTGTCTGCAACGCCGGCCGCTGGGCGTGCGAAGAGCGGCCGTGCCCCGGGACCTGCAGCCTGGAGGGCGGTGCCCACATCACCACCTTCGACGGGAAGAAGTTCACCTTCCACGGAGACTGCTACTACGTCCTCGCCAAGGTGGGCGGGCACGGGGGCGCCGTGGAATCGTGGGCTTTCCCCTGGAGGTCGTGGCGGGGCCCGGGGGGCACGGCCCCCGCCCTCGGTCGCGACAGCGCCTCCCCCACCCCCTGCAGGGTGAGCACAACGACTCCTACGCCCTCCTGGGCGAGCTGGCCCCCTGCGGCGCCACCGACAAGCAGACCTGCCTCAAGACGGTGCTGCTGCTGGCCGACAAGAGGAAGAACGTGGGTGTCCCCGGCTCCCGCGCCCCCCTCCCTGCCCACCCCCTCTCCCCGGGGCTCCCCGCCCCCTCCCCCTGCTCCGGAAGCCCTCCCAGCCCCGGGCCCCCGTGGCCTTCCCGCAGGTCGTGGCCTTCAAGTCGGACGGCAGCGTCCTCCTGAACGAGCAAGAGGTGAACCTGCCCCACGTGACCGGTGAGCCCACGGGGAGGCCGGGGGCAGGGGGCCGGGAGGGGGCTGGGCAGGGGACGGCTCTCCTCACTGCGGTCCCTGCTGGAGCGAGACCCTCCTCCAGGGCTGGGGCTCGGGGAGGGCGGAGGGGAGCCCCGCGCCCCTCACCCCCGCACCCCCTGCCTTCCAGCGAGCTTCTCCATCTTCCGGCCGTCCTCCTACCACCTCATCGTGAACACGGCCTTTGGCGTCCGGCTGCAGATCCAGCTGGCCCCGGTCATGCAGCTGTTCCTGACGCTGGACCAGGCCGCCCAGGGCCAGGTGCAGGGTGAGTGGCCCCCGCCCGGCTCCCCGCCCCTGCCCGGCCCTGGCAAAGGGCCCCGGCCCTCGCCAACCCTGTCCTGGCGCCCTCAGGCCTCTGCGGGAACTTCAACGGCCTGGAAGGGGACGACTTCAAGACGGCCGGTGGGCTGGTGGAGGCCACGGGTGCTGGCTTCGCCAACACCTGGAAGGCCCAGTCGAGCTGCCACGACAAGCTGGACTGGCTGGACGACCCCTGCTCCCTCAGCATTGAGAGCGGTGAGGCCCGGGCCTCGGCCACCCACGGGCGGGGGTGCAGGTGGAGGCTGGGCTGCACCCCACGATCGGCCCCGTGTCTCCCACTGCTCCCTGCTGGCGGTGCCAAGAGACACGGCAGGGGCTGTGTGGAGCCCCTCGTCTGGGGGCTGGAGCCACCCTGCCCAGCCCTGGGAGGGTCCGCACCCCAGGGGTCAAGAGAGGGGAGGGGGTGGGAGCCCTTGCTTTGTGGGAGGTCACAGTGGGACTTGGGGTGGGGGCTGCGGAAGGGTGGACCCTGGCTGAGGCCCTGCCCCACCCCCAGCCAACTACGCTGAGCACTGGTGCTCTCTGCTGAAGAAGGAGGAGACCCCCTTTGGCAGCTGCCACTCCGCTGTGGACCCAACTGAGTACTATAAGGTACGTGTGAACAGTGCACACGGCCCCAGCTAAGGCGCTGACCAGGGTGCAGCGGGCAGGGTCCCTAGAGACTGAGTCCCCCACTGCCACCTGGAAATGATTGTGTGCCCCTCATGGAGTGTGCACACATGTGTGCATGTGTGTGTCTGTGTGTGCCTGCACCTGCACACCTGTGCACTTGGGGTGTCTGCATGCCTGTACCTGTGTACCTGTGCATGTGTGTGTCTGTGTGTGCCTGCACCTGGCTCCCTCGCCTAATACCACCGCCTGTCTGCTGCCCAGAGGTGCAAGTACGACACCTGCAACTGCCAGAATAACGAGGACTGCCTGTGCGCAGCGCTCTCCTCCTATGCGCGCGCCTGCACCACCAAGGGCGTCATGCTGTGGGGATGGCGGGAACGTGTCTGCAGTGAGTGCACAGCCCCCCGGGGGGCCTGGGGGCCTGGGGGCTGACCTTGGCTCGCCTTGAGTGCAGGCGGCTGGGAGAAGAGATTTGCAGCTCCCTCCGCCAGAAGGTGGTGTGGGGAACTGCTCCCTGCTCGCTCCCTGCTGCGGGGCGGGTGGCAGCGGCTCGGGGACCACCAGCCCGCAGCGGCCCTCTCCCTGTCGGCTGGGCGGGGTCCGGGCAGACCCCCTCACGCAGGCCCCACCCCTGCAGACAAGGACGTGGGCGCCTGCCCCAACTCGCAGATCTTCCTCTACAACCTGACCACCTGCCAGCAGACGTGCCGCTCGCTGGCTGAGCCCGACAGGCACTGCCTGAGGGGCTTCGCGCCTGTGGACGGCTGCGGCTGCCCCGACCACACCTTCCTAGACGAGAAGGGGCGCTGCGTGCCCCTGGCCAAATGCTCCTGCTATCACCACGGCCTCTACTTGGAGGCGGGCGACGTGGTCCTGAGGCAGGAGGAGCGCTGGTGGGTGGCCAGAGCTGGGACCTGGGGAGGGGCTGTGGCGGGGGGCTGGGTCTCCGCTTCAAGCCGAAGCACAGAGGGGCTGGAGCTGGTGAACCGGGGCGCCGTGGGGGCCCCACGGGGGGCAGGTCCAAGACAGCCAGGCTCTTAGCTGAGTCTGGGCCCCGGGGACACGGCCGGCAGGCCCCCGGCAGGCCCCGGCCCCGAGACCCGGTCACTCCCCTTCCCTCCTACAGCGTCTGCCGGAACGCGAGGCTGCAGTGCGTGCAGGTCCAGCTGATCGACCAGAGTAAGTGGCTGTCCCGGGCCTGCCCACCCCTGCCCGAGCCCCCCGCTGCAGCTCGAGCTCAGGGGTCACCTTCCTCCCGCAGGCTGCACAGCCCCGAAGATCCTGGTGGACTGCAACAACCTGACTGCCCTGGCCACCCAGAACCCACGCCCCGTCAGCTGCCAGACGCTGGCCGCCAGCTATGTGCGTGCTGGGGGTGCCAAGGGCCGGGCGGGGCACAGGGGCCGTGAGTGGGCAGCAGGCCCCTCGGGGGACTGGGAGGCTTGCAGGGGCTCATGGGGGCTCTGAGAGCCCCGATGCCCAGTCCAGAGGACAGGTGGCCTTGTTGGGGTCCCCGGGAGGGAGGCCATGGCACAGAGGTCAGTTGAGGGGCCCCTGGCAGGCAGTGGTACCCCCTCCCCACCCCATGTTGGGTTCTAGGAGAGGGGCTCCCGGGGAGAGGGTGGGGGTACGGGGTGAGGAGGCGGCACACACAGGGCCTGCCTCTGGGGAGGGGCTCCAGCCGCACCCATCGCTCTCCTGAACCCCACTCCCTGTCTGCCCCCCAGTACCAGACCGAGTGCATCAGTGGCTGCGTGTGCCCCGAGGGGCTGATCGATGATGGCCGCGGCGGCTGCGTGAAGGAGGACAAGTGTCCCTGTGTCCACAACAAGGACCTCTACTCCCCTGGGGCCAAGGTCAAGGTCGACTGCAACACCTGGTAGGGGCCGGCCCACCAACCCCCTGGGGCCCCCACTGCTCGACAGGGTGTCCCCCGCATCCACGCCGCCCAGGGGGCCAGGTGTGGGTGTTTCGGGTGGCGTTTCCGGGAAGACAGGGTGGGTCTGAGTGGGGGAAGGGTCTTGGCCCCCTGCTGCCTCAGCCCCCTCAGGCCTCTCTCCAACCCCCCCCCAGCACCTGCCAGCGGGGCCGCTGGACTTGCACCCAGGCCGTGTGCCACGGCACCTGTGCCATCTACGGGAGCGGCCACTACATCACCTTTGACGGGAAGTACTACGACTTTGATGGGCACTGCTCCTACGTGGCCGTCCAGGTGAGCAGTGGGCACCACGCAGGTGAGGCTGCAGAGCCCGGGGTGGGGGGCTGGCCTGCTGCTGCCCCGGCCCCTGCTCACCCTGCCCCTCACGCTGCTCCCCAGCTGGGCAGGGAGCAGGGGTCAGGGGAAGCCTGGGGTGGGGTCCAGCCCCCCCACAGCCCTGCCACACCCCTGGGGGATTCGGGCAGCTGGGTGGGCGTGCACCCCCCCCCCGTGACCCCCCGTGCATGGGCAGGCCAGCCTTGGGGGAAGGAGGGGTTAGGACAGGCCCAGCGAGGGCCGGGGCCAGGCAAGTCCCCCAGACCCCCTTGTGGCTGCCACCCTGCTTGGCAGAGGAGGGGCTGGGACTCGGCCAGGTTGCTGGCAGCCTGGGCCTCCTGGGAAGGGGTACAGAGCCGCTGGGTGGGTGGCCCAGGGCCTCTGCTCACGGCCTGCGACCCCCAGGACTACTGCGGCCAGGACTCCTCACTGGGCTCCTTCAGCGTCATCACCGAGAACGTCCCCTGTGGCACCACGGGCGTGACCTGCTCCAAGGCCATCAAGATCTTTCTGGGGGTGAGTGGGGGGCTGCCTGGGATGTGAGGGCGCAGGGGAACCCTCCCTCCCAGGCAATGACCACCCTGTCCCCCGCGCCCAGAGGACGGAGCTGAAGCTGGAGGACAAGCACCGCGTGGTGATCCAGAGGGACGTGGGCCACCGCGTGTCCTACACCACCCGGGAGGTGGGCCAGTACCTGGTGGTCGAGGCCAGCATCGGGGTCATCGTCATCTGGGACAAGAAGACCACTGTCTTCATCAAGCTGGCCCCCCGCTACAAGGTGCGGCCCCCCAGCCGGCCCGCAGGCCCCGCGCGCCAGGCTCCTGGGGGTACAAGCCCCGCCCCCTCCGCCAGAAGGGCCGCGCTGGCTCCGCCCCGCCCCGGCCCCGCCCCGCCCCGCCCCGCCCCGCCAGCTCCGCCTAGCCGCGCCCCCAGCGACGCCCTCACTGGCCCCGCCCATGCCGGCCCCGCCCCCAGCCCCGACCCTCCCGAGCCCCCCTCGCGAGGCCCCGGGCCGCCCCCTGTCCCGCAGGGCGCCGTTTGCGGGCTGTGCGGGAACTTCGACCACCGGTCCAACAATGACTTCACCACGCGGGACCACATGGTGGTGGAGAACCAGCTGGACTTCGGGAACAGCTGGAAGGAGGCCCCCACCTGCCCCGACGTGAGCAGCACCCCCGAGCCGTGCAGCGCCAACCCGCACCGCCGCTCCTGGGCCGAGAAGCAGTGCAGCCTGCTCAAGAGCAGCGTCTTCAGCGCCTGCCACAGCAAGGTGGGGCAAGGCCCTGGGGGGGCAGCCGTGGGGGTCACAGGTCCCCAGGCTAGGGGCCTTGGGGGGGGGTCTGCCCGCTGAGGCCTCAGACCTAGGCTGCCCCTGCTGCCCTCTGCCCCCTGGGTTGTCCCTGGGAGGCTGGGGCGGGGCCACTGGGCCGTGGGGGTCCAGGGCACACCTGGGGCGTCTCCCACAGGTGGACCCCAAGCCCTTCTACGAGGCCTGCGTCCACGACTCGTGCTCCTGCGACTCGGGTGGAGACTGCGAGTGCTTCTGCTCGGCTGTGGCCTCCTACGCCCAGGAGTGCACCAAGGAGCAGGCCTGCGTCTTCTGGAGGACCCCCGACCTGTGCCGTGAGCACCGGGGCTGCCCTGGGCGTGGGGGCCAGCGGGCAGATGTCCCCGGGGCCTGTGCGTCTGACCCGGGCCCCCACCCCCAGCCATCTTCTGTGACTACTACAACCCGCCTGACGAGTGCGAGTGGCACTACGAGCCGTGTGGTAACCGCAGCTTCGAGACCTGCAGGACGGTCAACGGCATCCACTCCAACATCTCCATGTCCTACCTGGAGGGTGAGCGGGCCGGGCTGGGGCCCCGAGGGCGGCCCAGGGGGCTGCGGACCCCGGGGAGGGCCGGCTCGTCTCGGTGCTGGACACGGGGGCCGTGTAAGGGTGGGGGGCAGAACCGCACACGAGGGTGCTGGTCCCTGCGCCAACAGGCCCACCACAGGGACCGCACCCGGGCCCCGCCTTGCCCGTCCTGCCCCTCCCAGAGGAATGTCCTGAGGACAAGGGCCCGCTGGGGTGGGCTGACGCCAGGGGTCTGGTGGCCAGGACTCCTCTGTGGTGGTCCGAGCCTGTGCCCTGTGCCCTCCAGGCTGCTACCCCCGGTGCCCCAAGGGCAGGCCCATCTACGACGAGGACCTGAGGAAGTGCGTCACCCGGAACGAGTGTGGCTGTTACATTGGCGACAACCGCTACCAGCCGGGGTCATCGGTGCCCACCGAGGATGTCTGCCAGTCCTGGTACCTAGCCCCATCCCAGGGTCTGGGAGGCCAGTGTGCACACACACATGCACACACACC